>NC_133413.1:9492500-9732500 GCF_049350105.2 Macaca mulatta
AACTGAGGTAGGAGATGAGATTCCAGAGGCGGGGCTTAGACAGCCGACCAAATTGAGGACCAGCTAAAACAAGGAGGGGCAGAAGCAGCTTTCCACCAGTGTGCCATGTCAGTTTACCATTGCCATGGCAACACCCTGGCTTTAGGACCCCTTTCCATGGCAATGACCCAACAACCGAGAAGTTACTATCCCTTTCCTAGAACTGTCTTCAGAAACTGTCCCTTAATCTGCATGCAATTAAAAGTAGGTATAGATCTGACGGCAGAACTGTCCTGAGCTGCTGCTTTCCGCACACTGCCTGTGGAGCAGCCCCGCTCTGCAGGAGCAGTCACAGAGCTACCACACTGCCTCTTTAATAAAGCTGTTTTCTTCCACCCTACCACTGGCTCACCCTTGCATTCTTTCCTGGGCAAAGCCAAGAACCCTCATGGGCTAAGGCCCAATTTGGGGCTTGCCTGTCCTGCATCAAAACCACAATCTCAGCAGCAATCAGCCCCAAATGGTCAGGATTCTCACAACTCAGAATCAACCACAGAAAGACAAACACGCTCCTCAAACCAATCACTGAAGACACCTACCTCTATCAGCTGCCTCCAGCCTCCCCAGGCCAGAAGCCTCCAATCAGAGCACCCCTGCAGCCTTCCCCTTTTCCATTGTCAAGCTTCCCACTCCTCTGCCTGCCTCGGAGTGTCCACCAAGTGCACAACTCCCTTGCTAGAGTAAGTTCTGAATCAAGAGCCTCATTTTGTTGTGCTCATTGGGCTGGTCTTTACTTTCACAGACCTCAGTACTTCTAGTACTTCTACCATGTTCCGTGGTTCCTCCCATCCTGAACTTTCTGTATTCTAACAATCTCTCGTCTGTCTCACCACCTCACAGTGGCCCCTGAAGGGCAAGCACTGGGCCTACACAGTATCTGGCAGAGTGCTCACAGCATAATCAGGTCGGTCCTAGAAAGCTCAGAACATGGACAGTCCAGTCACTTATCCCCCATCCTCACACAGCACTTTTTCCATGAACAGAAACACTTTTCACACTCCCGTTACAATAGGATTTGGCTTTGTGTTTTGTTTATCCTTGTATTCCCAAATCCTAGCATTTAGGAGGTATTTAAGAAATATTTATGACATGTCTAGAGCCACTGTGAAAGCTTACATTAAATCCCACGTTTTTCACAATGTCAGTTATCTCAAAACCCCAACTCAGGAGCTAAACCGATCTTTCCCTTAGAATCTGTCGAGTCCAAGTATCCCGCCTCTCCTTACTTTCATGGAAGCCTAGATTCACCCCCCACCCCCCATATTTCCATGCCCTCCTTCACCGTCCTGTCCAGCAAACACCTCTCCTCCTTCCAGGCAACAGGCACAGGCACAAAAGGCATAACCGCCACTGGTCATGTTCCACCCTGCTGTCTCTGTACCATCTCCTCTTCTCTCTTTCAGTCCACTTACACTATAGCATGCCCACCTTCTTTTATGTATTTTTTTTTTTATTATTATTTTTTTTTGAGACGGAGTCTCGCTCTGTCGCCCAGGCTGGAGTGCAGTGGCGTGATCTCGGCTCACTGCAAGCTCCGCCTCCCGGGTTAACGCCATTCTCCTGCCTCAGCCTCCCGAGTAGCTGGGACTACAGGCACCCGCCACGTCGCCCGGCTAGTTTTTTGTATTTTTTAGTAGAGACGGGGTTTTACCGTGTTAGCCAGGATGGTCTCCATCTCCTGACCTCGTGATCCGCCCGTCTCGGCCTCCCAAAGTGCTGGGATTACAGGCTTGAGCCACCGCGTCCGGCCTTTCTTTTATGTATTTATTTTAAAATTTTATTTATTTTTGAGACAAGGTCTCACTCTGTCACCCAGGCTGGAGTACAGTGACATGATCTTGGCTCACTGCAGCCTTGACCTCCTGGGCTCAAGTGATCCTCCCACCTCAACCTCCCTAGTAGCTGGGATTACAGGTGTGCATCACCATGCCTGGCTAATTTTTGTATTTTTTTTGTAGAGATGGGGTCTCACTACATTGCCCAGGCTGGTCTTGAACTCCTGAGGTCAAGCAATCCTCCTGCCTTAGCCTCCCAAAGTGCTAGGATTACAGATGTGAGCCACGGCACCAGGCCCTACCTCCTTTTGGAACCAACTTGAAACTCACTGAGAGCCTACTGCCAGGGTGAGTTAGATCTCACTCACTGGGAGAGAAGCATGGGAGTGTGGGTTGTTACCTGCCCACATTCCCCCTTCCCCACCTCTTCCATGTGGAACACGCTCTATGGAGTTCCAACGGCACCAACCACAACCCTTACCCTCAACTGCTAGGTACTAGTATTTTCCCAGCTATTAGGTTTTCCCATAAGCCACTGCAGTCAGAGACACTATTAGCAAGGCTGCTCCAGAGAACCTCCTAAGGCAAGGACGAAGGTCATTCTTTCACATTTCACTCTATAAACTTTATTGTGTGACTCTTTCGACGTTTGTAATTTAAAAAAAATAATGTTTCTCCTTGCCCCTTTGGTCTCCCACCATTCTTACCCCGACAAACATCCACGTCCATTGTGGGGTAATCCAACATCCAGTGTCTTCATTTTTGATCCTAAGCCACTGGATGCTGTCAGGAAAAGTCAGGAAATGCACAAGTGCCCTGGGCTTGCCGTGTGGCTCTACAGCCCTTCCCTCTAACCGGAAGTGATCATGTTTCCCTTACAGCTGTTACAAACCTCCTCACTCTTCTGTACCCCAAACGCCTCACTTTTAGCAAATTTTTTAGGGACTTGTTATTCTTTCTCTTCCCACCCTAGCCCAGTCATCTTTAAGTGACAGCTCTGGTGTAAGCTTTCTCTCTCTCTCCTGGTTTTCTCCCCTGAACTAACTACACACAAACCTTCACGTTATATTCATCCTTTGCTCTCCTCCCTGCCTTTCATTTTCTTTTTCTTTCTATCCACATTTCTTACTTTTATTTCAACATTTAAAATATTCATAGATGGAGTATTATATTCAGCCATCTCCATGGAAGATGTATGAAAACAAAGCATACAGGTATTTCACAATTACAGAATTACGTATTTGTGATTATGTGAATATTTACGCTAGAGTTTATCTGGAAAAACACCATTAAAAAAAAAACAACTTTTGAGTGTTTCACTGGATTAATTTCCATAAAAAAACAAACTGCAAAGAATTTGAGGATACCTAAATATTAGTACTTTTTAAAAATTTCAAACTTTTATAGTATGCTGCTAACGTATCTCCTATAAGGAACACTTAATACTGAATTCTTTTTTTTCCCCCTCAATAGCCAAGTCAGAATATACTTATTTCATTTTTCACCCAAGTCTTTGTTTCTAAACACATTATGTAGAATAGATTTGATCGTCACAGCATCTTGAGTAGCTAATGAGGTAGGAGTATTCTTAAGTTCTTAGGCATTGATAAAGCAAAGCAAAAGACAATCAAGTTACAAAGCTTCTTTTTTAGTGGTTGTTCTTTAAGTAAAATGCTAAGAGCAATGGAAATTGGTCAAATGCTGCTCACATTTTAAAAACAAAGAGGAAAAACCCATTAGAAAGCCCTGATATGCATAGAGTCTGTTAAAGGGAAAAACCTGAGTACTGGAATTAAATTCATTTTGGCATTGTAAGGTAAGGTATCTATGCCTAAAAATGTTAAGCTTTCTGCCTTGGAAAAAAAATCTTACCAAGGAGATAAAATTTAAACAGAACACAAAATTAATCTATACTTTCTTTTCAGAACAAGTTAATTTGCTTCTTTTAACCCAGTTCTCTTTTCCTATACACAAGAAAAGGATTAATAATTTCAGTATACTGCATATCCAGTAACACATTTAAATGAAGTTAGCAGTCAACTTACCAACTGTGCCAGAGAAACGCTCCTTATATGGAGGCTTCATTAACATAATGCTAAACAGCTAGAAAACATGTAGGTAATAGATTTCAGCACCATCTGTTAATAGTGTTTCAAAAAGTATACACCCCCTAAATTCATATAAACCTAGGAAATTTACCCATCATTCTCTCTGCATCTACACCAAAAATCAAAGTTCTGAATTCTAACAACCCTGTGTGCCAAAAATAAGAAATACTTAAAAATCTATCCAATTAAGTTAATGGGACACAAACATGTTCCCCAAAAAAGGAGGGAAGTTACCAATCAAGCATGACGTGTCTAAAATACAAATTTTGGGAGTTTCTCTGAACCTACTCTGGTTCAAGGGGCTGCAAAAAAAAATACATATTTTTAATACATTGGTACCTATTATTTGATGAAGACTAAATTACAAGAAGAGATTTATTTTACCAATTTGCACCTCTTAAGGTTACTGCTAAATATACTTTAAAAAGTCATCTGAAAAATGTTTTAAAAATACAACAGAATAGCTGCTAGAAAAAAAAAATTGACAACTATGTGGTCTGGCAAATGATTTTCAGATTAAGTCCTTGACAATCAACTACAAAACGTTTTAGATGTACGAATCAAACTTGGTAGCAAAACAGTGCAAAACTCTGATATGGCAGCCCTTAATAGCAGGTACTCATTTGAGATTTGCTACCAAAAATAAATTGTCAACAAGAATCTTTTATATGTCTTTAAACCTTTCCTTTTTCTACTCTACCTAGAATTGTATTCCACTGCTGTTATAAAAATCTCAAAATATGTGTATATCATTTATATAGAAGATAATTATTTCCTCTTCACTGCTGCCTCCTTTAATTTCAGTTATAATTCCCTTTATAAACATTCTTTTCCTAAGGCACACCGTGCCCTATTTATTGCCACAAAGCCACTAAAATCTGTGCCTCCATCTGTCTGCTTCATGGGTATGGTTAAATACAAACCACTTGCTAGTGTCTGCTGAAACTTAGTAACACCAAGCCTAGAATGCCATTGTCTGTTCTACTGGGGCAAAGGCCAAAATACACAAGCATGTACTCATATGCTCTTTTCCCTACAAACTAACCATATTACCTACCATAACAGTAAAGCTTAATGACGTCTCTGGCTACATATAGTTCATACTCAATATTATGAAATAAAGTGTTAGGCCAGTAAGCGTTCATAATTTTTATTAAATCCTACTCTAGTTTAACAATATCTGATGTTACAGACATCATCCCATGGTGAACATGTTTAATAAGTGAAAGCAAGTCAGACATCTCATCTAGGTCTTTATTTTCTGCAGACTAAGCAATAACTACACAGAACACTATGGGTAATGACAAATACCTTCTCAGTTTCCACATAAGCCATGTTATCAAACTAGATCTGCTAATATTGAATACAGTCGATTTGGTGATTGTAGTTCTCATATAATTATAAGTATCATATTAAGATAACATTTTGACAGTTTCACTGACTTTCCAAATAAGCATAACATACTCAAAGAAAAGAATAAAGAGTGAAGTAAAACTGAACATGAAGAGATTAACTTATTAAAGAAAAATGAAGTAAACAAAATAAAAAGAGTGAAAAATCACTGGGGTGGAAGTCAAACAAGCCTAGACATTTGATTGGAAGAGGACAGATCAAATACGGATTTCACAAACCAAAAGTTTATAAACTCAATGCAATACAAATCCTTTTTATTGTAAAAGCTGAGTTGAAACTAAAAGATGTATAAAAACTATTACTTTTGGCCTTAAACAGTACCAACTCTTATGGTCAAAAAAGCCCACAACAGTTAAGATTGTATTGCTTGATTTTATTTTGCACTAGGTGGTGGACGTAAAGCAATCCTTCTTAATAAAGTTGACAATTAGCTTCACTCAACGTTTTTAATAATGCACATTAAAAAAAAGTATTCATCTTACAAATTCTTCTGCAATCCAAACATACAATAGCTTGGAGAACAACATTTAGAAAACAAAAGCCAATGTAAAAAGACAGATTAAAACAACTAGGACGGTACAGGTTTTATTTATATGGCTCGGATTTTACAGTTTTTGTACTGCATCATCAATGACAGAAATCTGTTCCTTCAGCTGGCTCCATTGTTCTGGATTTAAAGAAATATCTTTTCTTCCGGGTTTCATTTCACCATCAGGATCCATCCAATATTCTCTAATATCCATTAGCACTTTCCCTTTAAAACCTTGAACGCTAAGGTACCTCATTTTCCCAATCTGAAACTTGTTATCATCTCTGCTGCTTCCACTGTTTAGAAGATGACAGAGCTCTTGAAGTTTCACCTGTCTTTTGCTTCTTTATGGATTTTTCTGGAGCAACTTGCTTTTTCCTCTTTAACTTTTTGTCAACCTCACTGTCAGAATCACTGCCGGAAGAGCTTGAAGAAACAAGTTCCTTTGATTGAGGCATCGCTTCACTCAGCTCTAGCAGTCAAACACCCTCCTTCTTGTTCGCTCACGATTCCTCCCTGCCCTTCATTTTCTTTTTTTTTCCTTTTTAAAATTTATTTATTACTATTATTATTATACTTTAAGTTCTAAGGTACATGTGCACAACATCCCTGCCCTTCATTTTCATCCCCTCCAAGGCCAAACTTCCTGCACGGGAGACCACCCTCACATTCCACGTCCTCCCTTCCTACTGCTGGCACTCTGCACACAGTGCTCTCCTGAAGGTCACCATGACCTCGAATCTGATCACCTCCCAAGCCCAAGGGGCCACTGCTCCATCGTTCCGCCTTCATCTCTGCATGATTGACGATGCCGACTGCCCGCTTCTCCTTGGACGTTCCTTTCTCCATTTACCTTTGACCCATCTCACTGATTGCTTTCTCCTTCCTCTCTTGCTCCTTAAACTTGCAAGACTTTCTCTAGGATTCCCTGCACCTTTCCTCATACTCTGTGACACACTGTGAGCCCCTCTAGCTCATCACGACTCCTACTAGGAAAGCTGCTCCATTGGTGCCTCTAAGACCAGCCTATGCTTGTGGGGGGCCAGGCCTGCTCCCCAATTAGGTTGTCTCCATCTCCATAGCACAGGTGGTCACAGGCTCGAGCTCAACACGCCTCAGGGGCTGATGCACGGTGCCCGCTCACCCGCTCTGCCTTTCCCCATCTGCCAGGCGATGGCCTCTGCCAGCGCTCAGCTCAGTGCTGGCTGAGCCCCTCCAGTGTTCCCTTCTCGCCCTGGTGCCCACACTGTTGGCCAGGTGACACCAACAGAGCCACTGCCGCCATGGCCCGCGCCTCTCACCCTCTCCACTCCCACAGCTACAGCCGCCCCATGGCTTGTCAACAACTTCCTTCTCGGCACCACAACAGCCTTTTCCTTTCTACCAATCCCAGCTGGAGCAGACCACACGCAGGCCGTGGCGTCCAGTCCCCGCCATGTCTGGGGAGCCCCTGGACCCACTGTCCTGTAGACACCAACTCACAGGAAATGGTCTCAGCCTCATTTGCCACAGCTCATGCCTGGAGTCCTAGTCTTGTCCTATCCATATGGGTTAGAAAGGTGCATTTCAGCACACACACACACACACACACACACACGTTCTTTTTTTTTTTTTTTTTTTTTTAGATAAGAGTCCCACTCTGTTGCCAGGCTGGAGTGCAGTGGCATGATCTCGGCTCACTGCAACCTCTGCCTCCCCGGTTAAAATGATTCTCTTGCCTCAGCCTCCCAAGTAGCTGGGATTACAGGTGCCCACCACCATACCAGGCTGATTTTTGTATTTTTAGTAGACACAGGGTTTCACCATGTTGGCCAGGCTGGTCTTGAACTCCTGATCTCAGGCGATCCACCTGCCTTGCCTCCCAAAGTGCTGGGATTACAGGCATGAGATACCATGCCCGGCCCACATTCTTTAATGTTACATGTTTTATATATATGCATATATATACACGAATGCATGAGTATGCTCTTCACTCTTCTAAATACAAATAAATCCATTATTCAGTATTTTCCCGTCATCTATTCTGGAATTGAGGTTTCATTCATTTTTTCTTAAATCCAGGGCTTCATGAAGGGAAAGTGAAGTTTTTATAAGCTATTGTATGTACCTTTTTTTAAAGAGTGGGAGGAGATGGCCTTTGAGAAGTTGAGGATTTTCTCCCAAATTCCTTTGTAGCCTGCAACAGACTGAATTCTGTTCCCTTAAAATTCACATATAAAGCTCTAATTCCCAGTGTGACCTCGTTGAGGACCGAGTCAGCCACCCCTTGATCTTGGGCTTCCCAGGCTCCAGAACTATGAGAAATAACAGTCTGCTGTTTCAGTCACCCACCTATGGCACACTACAGCAGCCGGAGCTGACTCAGGGGTGGCTCTGGCCCTTGGTAATTGTGTGAGCTTAGGCGAGGCCCTCAGCCTCTCTAGACTCTTTTGTTTTCTCATCTATAACATAAGGACAAGGGTGAGTACCTGTCTTCATGAGTTGTTTTGTAGATCATGTGCAAGAAGTAAGCGAAGTGGTGAGGACTGGGTGAGGGAGAGAGAGCCCTCAACACAGGGAGAGCACCTGGTTGCAGGGGGAGCCTTCAGTACAAGAGATTCAGTCTGCCATCAAGTGGCTCTCCGCACTGTTGACCGTTCTCAATCATTGAAGACAGAGGAGGTGGGGCACGGTGACTCATGCCTGTTATCCCAGCACTTTGGGAGGCCGAAGCAAGCAGATCACTTGAGGCCTGCAGTTCAAGACCAGCTGGGGCAACATGGTGAGTCTCCGTCTATACAAAAATACAAAAATTAGCCGGGCATAGTGGTGCACACCTGTAGTCCCAGCTACTGGGGAGGCTGAGGTGGAAGGATCACCTGAGCCCGGGAGTGAGCCATGGTCACACCACTGTATTTCAGCCTGGGCAACAGAGTGAGACCCTGTCTCAAAAAAAAAAAAAAGAAAGAAAAAGAAAAAAAAGAACGTGCGTGTGTGAGAATAAAGGAAAGCCAGAGTCATCAGCCGGTGTTTTCTGTTTCACTCTCACAAATCTCTGTGCAGACACCACGGTGACAGAGCTTCAGTCCATCTCTGCTCGCCTGGGGCAGAAGAGCAGGTGTGCCCTCACCTCCTGTCACTGCTCCTTTTATGTAGATTCCTCAGCGAATCCAGTAAGCCCTGCAGGCCACCTCCATGAATAGTTCTGTTATTTAAAGACCTTTTACTACCAAAGAAAGATGACAACAGCAAGTAACAGAGAGCTTTATTTTCATGTCGCTGCTCTAGCTTCATTCACCTGTTGTCAACAACCGGAGGGAGTTCTCCACAGCCCTTGATTCCTGAACTGTTCAACGTGTCAACAGTCACAAACACACTGACTTAAGGAGAAACAAGCAGCTCTTCTCTACAGACCACTGGGCACCCCAGGAAGGCGCAGCTCCCTGCTCCACCCCCGCCTCTTGGTGTCTGTGTCCAGCAGGAAGGACCTGGCAGGAGGCTGAATCCAAGCACTGCTCTCAGGTCACTCTATCCTCATCCCTGGATCCTCCAGGGGAAGAGGAAAAAAAAAAACAAAAAAAACAAAGAACCACCTGTTTTCCTGCTTTCCAAAATGGAGGGCCTTAACATCAACCAAAGTTACAAAACAAAAGCAAAACACAGGAGCTGGCTGGGAGCGGTGGCTTACACCTGTGGTCCCAACATTTCGGGAGGCCAAAGTGGGAGGACTGCCTGAGTTGCAGGAGTTCAAAACCAGCCTGGCCAATATGGCAAGACCCCATCTCTATAAAAAGTAAACAAAAATCAGCCAGGCATCACAGCACATGCCCGTAGTCCCATCTGCTCTGGAGGCTGAGGTGAAGACTGCTTGAGCCTAGGAGGGCAAGGCTGCGGTGAGCCAAGCTCATGCCACTGCACCCTAGCCTGGGAGACAGAGCAAGACCCTGTCTCAAAACAAAAACAAAAACAAAACCCCACATCACCTGCAAAGCCGTGCTGGGAGCTCAGCCATTTCCCATAGGCTTTCTTTTTCCTTGCCCCAGTGCCTTCTGGGAGGTTCTCCCCTTCCCCATCATCACGATTTCTCTCATCTTTCACTATGATGCAATTCAATAGGATGAATTCACTGAACTAGAAAAGGATAAAAAGAATCTAATCCTATGAAAACTCTGCTTTCAACATAACTCCAGGGAGGTGAATATTATAATCCTGGCACCCCGACATACACTACCCTCTGCACCCCATCCCTGCCTACATCCTCCTTTCTGGACACTTAGACGTCAGGTTCCCCAAGGGCCAGGTTCCAGGAAGAGCACCACGAGTTCCTTAGGAGAACTGGCGCTGCTCCGGCTCCTCTGACAACTGGGGCTGGCACTGTGGGCACCACCAGGTGACCCTCTGGAACCCACCTGGGGGCCCAAACGCCTCCTTCATGACCTGGTGGCCAGCAGGGCACTGTTCTTTCTGGTAGACCTGCGTGTGCTGCGGTCTGCCCTGGAACTTGCCCTGCAGCCAGGCTGTACTGAACTCCACCACGTGATCCACCAGGGCCTCCCGACGCGGGGCACTCAGGGCTGAACCAAGAGAAAGGGGATGGATCCCAGCTCTGTACAAGACTTCATTCTTAATGATGTTCCCTGAAATAAAGCAGGGGAGGGTAAGCGAAGGAGAAAGGACACATGGCACGATGAAACCACCCACAAAGTTAGCACGGCAGAAGTCAGCTCTTCCACGTCCTGTGGGACCCTGGGCAGGTCCGCGATCTCTGACTCCGCTTCTCTGTCTGTAAATTGGAGTTGACAATTCCTACCTTTAAGGTTGCTGTGAAGATGAAATGAAACTCATGCACGGCCCGTCATGGCAAATAGGCTATCAAAAAAGGGGTCGGGCATCTGACTGCCTGCACTTGAATCCCAGCTCAAGCAGATCCTACCCACGTGACCCTGGCAAGCTCCTCAGTCTCAATTAGCTGCAGTTTCCTTATCTGTAAGGCAGGGATGGCTCACCTGGTTTTTGTGAGCAGTAAATGAGAATTCACTAAAAAACGCTGAGCACAGTGGCTGGTATGTAGCGTACTCAATATTAACTGTTGTTATTATTTAAAGTGTCGGCCTGGTGCCGTAGCTCATGTCTGTAATCCCAGCACTTTGAGGGGCAGAGGCGGGTGAATCACTTGAGGCCAGGAGTTCAAGACCAGCCTCGACAACATCGTGAACCCCATCTCTACCAAAAATACAAAAATTAGCCAGGCATGGTAGCACCTGCCTGTAATCCCAGCTACTCAGGTGGCTGAGGTATGAGAATCGTTTGAACTGGGAGGCAGAGGTTGCAGTAATCTGAGATTGTGCCACTGCACTCCAGCCTGGGCAACAGGGCGAGACTGTCTCAAAAAAAAATTTTTTTTTAATTAAAAACAAAATGTCAAGCATAGCTAGGCACAGTGGTTCATGCCTGTTATCCCAGCACTTCGGGAGGCAGAGGCAGGAGGATCGCTTGAGCCCACAAGTTGAAGACCAGCTGGGCAACATAGTGAGAGCCTGTCTCTACAAAAATTTTAAAAGTTAGTGAGACGTGGTGTCATGCACCTGTAGTCCCAGCTACTCAGGAGGCTGAGGTGGGAGGATCGCTTGAGCCACAGAGGTTGAGGCTGCAGTGGGTTGTGTCTATGCCACTGCACTCCGGCCTGGGCGACAGAGAGAGACCCTGTGTCAAAAAATAAAATAAAATGAAATACCAAGCATAATGCTCGTTATGTAGAAAGTGTTTGGGGAGGTGTTATCTTATGATTTTTCTACTCCTGCCTCATTCTCTGTGAAGCCAGCCTCGATCCCTCCTTCCAGAATCAGTAACTCTCTTTGGAATGTTCCAACCATACTCTTTCAGCTCCACCAGGCATTCATAGCAATCTTTCCTAACTCGCAGTGGACTGAGTCTGTGCTTGCTGGGACATTAAACAATGATCTCCTTAAGGAGAGATGGTGAGCGTGACAGAGGTCAAGTGAGTGTCTGTGTGTTTGGAGTGAGCAGGTGAAGGAAATTCTTGCTTTTTCCAAGAGCCTCATAGTCACACTCCTCATTACACACATCGATCTCTCCAGAATTCGTTGACAGAATACCTGGATTCACATCTCAGCTGCACCGTGTACTAGAGATGCGTTCTCTGCTTCAGTTTCCTCATCTGAAGGAAGGGAAACCCACTATAACCATCCTATGGAACAGCACTAAGGACAAAAACATGTGCCTGGCACATCAGAGCTGCTTGGAAAACACTGGCCATTATTAATTACTACTGTTACTTTATTAGCTCTTGCCACATATACCCAAAAAGCCACTTCCGATGGCTCTTTGCTCCTGAGGGCACAGGGACTCCCATGGTCCTAACATGAAAATGCAAGGCTAGTGCCTGGTGCACCACCGGGCCTTCTCTGACCCTCGTGAGGGGAGGTGAGCAGGCAGCAAAGCCACATGTTGGATATGGAGGTGACTCTGTCACCACCAACTTGCCTGATTGCTTCAGCAGCCAATTTTGGGCACAATTATTCCCCTGCTGTGGGTAATAAGAATGGCACGCTCTCATAGTCCAGCTAATTAGCTGTTACATGTATTTTTGAAATTGTTCCTCTCTTCTCCCTATCCTGAAACGCTCACGGTTTCACTGCTCATGCCACTGCAATAGAGAGAGGGAAACTCTTCTTCACTCGTCTTGTAAGAACCCAGTGTAGACTGAGTCATCTGTGCATCCACCCAAGAGCAGCATCCCTTAGAACGTGCACTCACTCCTCTGGTAGTAGCCTGCACGACTTCAGTCCCTACAGATACGGGTCAGGCACCTCCTGTGTGCCAGGCACTGCACTGTGCTGTGGAGGGTACAGAGGTGCCCAAGACATGACCCTGCCCTTTAGGAGGCGATGTTCCAGCGCTGCTGGCAGAAGGCTCACAACTGATAACACAGTTAGGGTGTGGATTCTGAAGCCCAGAGACAAGCTAAAAACTGCCTGATCTAATGCCCTCAGTCTAAAAACAAGGGAAGTAAAACAAAGGAGATTAAGCAAGTGGCACCTCAAGACCAACAGCACTGGCACAACTAGGGTGGGCCTCAGGTCTTGTGACTCCCACAGGAGCGACTTTTCCATGAAGCAAGTCTGTGGACTCACCCCTTTCCCATGAGTCATACCTAGCCCTGAGAAGTATCTCTGGTCCAGCAGTGTATAGCAGACAGGCTGCGCCTGGCCTAGAGCTTCTAAGGCTTGTCCTCGATGGAACTTCTCAGACAGGATGTCACAGGCGGGTGTGACCACGGGGGAAGAGCTCCAAGACATCTGACAATTATAAAATGCCAGGAAGCCACCACCACCAAAGTACAGGACCAACCTGGGAAGAAAGAACAGGTCATATGTACACATCGCTCTCACAACATAGTCAGAGCACACTCTGTGGTCGGATCATACACACATCCCCACATCCCCACATCGTTACCATGATATAGTCACAGCACACTCTATGGTTGAATCATACACACATACACACATCCCCACACTGTTACCACGATATAGTCAGAGCACACTCTGTGGCTGGATCATACACACATCCCCACATCGTTACCACAATGTAGTCAGAGCACACTCTGTGGTCGGATCATACACACATACACACATCCCCACATCGTTACCATGATATAGTCAGAGCACACTCTGTGGTCGGATCATACACACATACACACATCCCCACATCGTTACCATGATGTTGAGGTTGATATAGTCAGAGCACACTCTATGGTTGGATCATACACACATACACACATCCCTGACTTACAATGGTTCACTTTTAATTTTTGATTTTATAATGGTACAAAATCAATGCACACTCAGTAAAAGCCATACTTTGAGTACCTATAAAACCTTTCTTTTCAGTGCAGTATTCAATAAATTACATGAGATATTCAACATTTTATAAAACAAGCTTTGTGTTAGATGATTTTGCCCAACTGTAGGCTAATGTAATTGTTCTGAGCACATATAAGGTAGGTTAGGCTAAGCCAGGATGTTTGGTAGGCTAGGCATATTAGACGCATTTTTGACTTATAATTTTTTTTTTGAGATGGAGTTTCATTCTTATCACCAGGCTGGAGTGCAGTGGCACTATCTTGGCTCACTGCAATCTCTGCCTCCTAGGTTCAGGCGATTCTCCTGCCTCAGCCTCCCGAGTAGCTGGGATTACAGGTGTATACCACCATACCTGGCTAATTTTTTGTACTTTTAGTAGAGATGGGGTTTCATCATGTTGGCCAGGCTGGTCTCAAACTCCTGACCTCAGGTGATCCACCTACCTTGGCCTCTAAAGTGCTGGGATTACAGGTGTGAGCCACCACACTTGACCTAATATTTTCAATATTCCATATATCCTTTCCATATAGAAAGGATATATAAAGCTAATTTTATTTATTTATTTATTTGGAGACAGGGTCTCACTCTGTTGCCCAGGCTGGAGTGTAGTGGCACAATCACAGCCCACTGCAGTCTCAACCTCCCTGGCTCAAACTACCCTCCCACTTCAGCCTCCCAAGTAGCTGGGACTACAGGTATGCACCACCATACCTGGTTAATTTTATTTTATTTTATTTTATTTATTTTTTTTTTTTTGAGACGGAGTCTCGCTGTGTCACCCAGGCTGGAGTGCAGTGGCGCGATCTCGGCTCACTGCAAGCTCCGCCTCCCGGGTTTACGCCATTCTCCTGCCTCAGCCTCCGAGTAGCTGGGACTACAGGCGCCCGCCACCACGCCCAGCTAGTTTTTTGTATTTTTAGTAGAGACGGGGTTTCACCATGTTAGCCAGGATGGTCTCGATCTCCTGACTTCGTGATCCACCCACCTCGGCCTCCCAAAGTACTGGGATTACAGGCTTGAGCCACCGCGCCCGGCCTAATTTTATTTTTATTTTTTGTAGAAACAGGGTCTTCACTATGTTGCCCAGGCTGGTCTCTTACTCCTGGGCACAAGTGATCCTCCTGTCTCAGCCTCCCAAAGTGCTGGGATTACAGACAGGAGTCACTATGCCTGGCAAGCTAATATTATTTATTTCAAAGACCAACAAAGTAGATAAAACTCAGGCAAGCCTATTAAAGAAAAAAGAGACAAAGCAAAATAAATATAAAACATGTAAATGAGAAAAGAGACATAACCAGGTAAACAGAGATTTAAAAATAATGGCATGATACACATTCACTCTATGGCAACATATCTGAAAACCTAGGGGTGAGCCTGCTTCGTGGAGAGCATTTCAATGCCTCCAGCTGGTGACTAATCCAGGACTCAGCAAAGGGCAGGCTCCTGATGATGAGAGGTTTGCTGGAGGTTCTAAGAAAACTTTCCTCATCTGAACTTCTAAAAATGATCTTCTCATCTTCTGGATTTTTCAGTGTAAATAAAATCCTGGAGCTGCAGTAGCCTTTTGCTGCTCGTCTAAGGACAAAACCAATGTGTGGAAAGTGCAAAGCCAGGAGAATCACATGAAGTCAGAACCTCAGAACTGCAACCCCAAAGCCCACCCTCCTTCTGAACTTCCAGTCATGTGAGCCCAAAATCTCTGGACCACAGAAGCCCAAAGCATCCTATGGTACCTACATCATGCCACAAAAAAAGACTACAGTTCTAAACATTTTTACAAGTTATAAAACTTCAGAAAATAGAAGTCATGTGACTTTCTCTGGGGGTAGAAGGGACCTTTTTTTTAGTAAAAGGGGAAGCCTATGAGCAACCAAGAAAAATACCCACCATTGACGACATACAAATTTCAAATCCCAAATGCCAACAGGCATCATAAGCTCAAAGGACAGAGGACAGACTTCAAACAATGCTGGCAACACATGTCACAAAAACAAACAGACTTTCGGTCCAAAGGCTTCGATAAATTGATAAGAAGTACACAAACAACCTAACATTCATGAGATTTCAGCTCACTAGCACTTTCCTAAGGCCATCAAATGTACAGCCCTAAGCATGTGCATTCCCTCTGAGCAGCAATTACTCCTCTGGAAATTGACACTGAGCATATGATCCTAAACCTAGAGTTTTATGCACAAAATGTTGATCTCAACATTCATAGATTAAAAACTGGGGCCAAGCATGGTGGCTCACGCCTGCAATCCCAGCATTTTGGGAGGCGGAGGCAGGTGGATCACTTGAGGCCAGGAGTTCCAGACCAGCCAGCCTGTCCAACATCATGCCACTGCACTCCAGCCTGGGCCAACAGAACAAGACTCCCTCTCAAAACAAACTAAGAAAACTCATCAAGCTGAACACTTAAGATCGGCATTCTATTGTATGTTAATTATATCTCAATAAAACATAAACACACAAACAGTATACTTAAAACTGGGAAAATCTTGTCCCTAAACTCAAAGCACACAAGTCAGGAGTCAGGCAGTAAAATGTTCTTCAGGGACAGTCCACTCTCAAGTGCCACATTTTTTGGGAAAATTCTCCCCATCTCCCAGCCACCTCTGGGTGCACAACCCTCTCCTGCGTGCAGACCACGGTCTACTTCCTGTCACTGGTAGATACAGAGGTGGCCTCTCTCCCCAAGACAGCAGGGCCGTGGGGGGCAGCCTGGACGTCCTCAGTGTGACCCCACTGCTTAAGTCCCAAACCCCATCAAGCAGGGCCCTATGACTATCAGAGCCCCTGAGAATCAGATGGCCACACCATTACCTCGGGGAAGGGTCCCTCCAGTCCCCCCTCTTGTTGGCTTTCTTGGCTCTGGAGAACTCGTTCACCCAAACGCTGCCAAACAAACCAAAGCTGACACGCAGCCACCTCCCAGCATCTCCTGCAGGGGCGTCTCCCTCCAAACACTCAGATTCATCCTCTCCCTGGGGGTTGAGCTCTGCAGGCTGTGAGGATCCATCAGGCGTCTTTTGCCCACTGGGCTCCCCGGCCTGCTTTGGGTCCGCAGCCCCTTCCTTCTGCGCTTCTTTTTGTGGAGGCTCTGGCGGTGGGCTGCTGCCAGGGGCCTCCATTTCTTCATCTGGATCAAATCTAAGGAATAATTTCTTTCCATGGACCTAGAAAAAATGAACAGAGATCTAAGCCTTACAGACCCAGAGGGGAACGGGCGAATGCAGATATTTATCCTATTGCAAAGGTCTTCCTTCTCGCCCCTCGCGGGGAGCCTTCCCAAATGGAGTCTTGGGGTTCTGCCTTTTGCTCTTTTGCTCCAGTGGTGTGAGCAGCTCGCATGTGGTTTTCAAAGTGACTGGGAGCAAGTAGACTTGGTTGGCAGGAAACTGACCCATGCTAGATGGCAGGACCACCCTGGACAACCTGAGGGGAATCGCTCCCAATTTTTCCATGCAGTAGCTAAGAAATGAACATAAGTTGTCATTCCTTCATTCCATTCATAATACATTTTCTATGCCAGAAATAAGTAGTGCATGGGAATGCACACACAGAGCAGCTAAAGACAGCACACTATAAAACTGGGTGCCCCACGCTACCCCCTCCACCAGTGCATTGGACTTAATAAGAAAACTGTAATCAATAAAAATTAGATAGTGAAACAAAAATTGACCAATGAATCAAATCACCACTGTAAAATGTACAAGGCAAAGGACCCACCTTACCTCACTGAAAAGGATTTCAGTAGAAGAAAATAAATACAGAAAATGTGTGTTAAAGGATGTTCTGGCTGCTTTGAGTTTATTTTCTTTTTTTTTTTTTTCCAGATGGAATCTTGCCTAGACTGGAGTGCAGTGGCACCATCTTGGCTCACTGTAGCCCCCATCTCCTGGGTTCAAGCGATTCTCTTGCCTCAGCTTCCCAAGTAGCTGGGACTATAGGTGAACACCACCACACCCAGCTGATTTTTATTTATTTAGTAGAGACGGGGTCTCACCGCATTAGTAAGGTTGGTCTCGAACTCCTGACCTCAAGTGATCTGCCTGTCTTGGCCTCCCAAAGTGTTGGGATTCCAGGCATGAGCCACCACACCCAGCCTTTGCTTTGAGTTTATTTTCATGTTACACCTCCTGATATGCAGTATGTATGTCTAGATTCCAGGATGTGTCGGTTCTACACAGCCTGAAATTCGGGCTGTCTTTCAAAGAGTATAAGCCAAAGCATCTGGCATTAATACCGGAAATGCCTGTGTCACTTTTTTGACCGCTACAGGTCTGTGCTTAAAGATCACTGTTCTGGGCCGGGCGCGGTGACTCAAGCCTGTAATCCCAGCACTTTGGGAGGCCGAGACGGGCGGATCACGAGGTCAGGAGATCGAGACCATCCTGGCTGACACAGTGAAACCCCGTCTCTACTAAAAAATACAAAAAAACTAGCCGGGCAAGGTGGTGGGCGCCTGTAGTCCCAGCTACTCGGGAGGCTGAGGCAGGAGAATGGCGTGAACCCGGGAGGCGGAGCTTGCAGTGAGCCAAGATCACGCCACTGCACTCCAGCCTGGGCGGCAGAGCGAGACTCTGTCTCAAAAAAAAAAAAAAAAAAAAAGATCACTGTTCTGATACGATCTTTACTTGTTAATTAGCATACAAATTAATCTTGAAATCCTCTACACAAAAGAGCATTACCTTTCGAAATAATCCCAGAATAGCTTATCTAGCTTATCTGTAAATCTGAGCACAGATTGTTATTTGCTACATATTAGAAATGGTTTAACTGACCTACATTAAAAAAAAATTGAGCAAGGATTTAAGTGAGCATAATAGAATCTGCTGCAGAAAATATTTCTTGGTATAAATTCACCAATGTTGATATAATTCTGATGAAAATAACTGTCAAATGCCCATGATGATCAAAACATTTACTAGGTCAATAATATCTAGGTCAAGATGTCCTCATACCCTCTCCAACTATGGCAATTTCTACTGTTCCTCTTTTAGGTTCCTGTGACATTGCAGCCACTTCAGTTTGCTAATCATTAATTAAGCTTATTCAACGTGCCTGGCAGTGTGCTAGGCTCCAAGGGCAAACAGATGAGTAAGGCTCTGCAATGGTTTGAATGTGTTCCCCAAAAAGTATGTGTCAGAAACTTCATCCCCAATGGAACAGTGGTAAGAGATGGCCCCTTTGAAATTAGGCCATAGGGCTCTGAGCTCCCGAATGGAATAATGCCAATTGCAAATGACACGGCAAGATGCCAATGCCATGCCCTTGGACTTTGCAGATTCCAGAACTGTGAGCTCTATAGACTTCTATTGTTTATAAATTACCCAGTCTCAAGTATTCTGTAATAGCAGCAAAAATAGATTACAACAATTTCCAATGTTCCCTTATCTGTAACATGGGTGAACTTTGAGGACTTTATACCAAGTGAAATAAGCCAGTCAAAAAAACTCCAAATACTGTATAACTGTATAATTCCACTGATATGAGGTAGCCGGGGGAGTACAATTCATAGAGACAGAAAGTAGAAGGGCGATTGCCAGGAGCTGCAGGAAGGGAGGAAAGGGAGAGTTAGTGTTCAACAGGTATGGCGTTTCAGCTTGGGGAGATACAAAAGTTCAGGCAAACTGTTACACAACGTGAATATACTTAACATTACTGAACTATATACTTTAAAATGGTTAAGACAGTAAATTTTGTTATGTGTTTTTCATCACAATTTAAAAAAAAAATTTAAAAGGCGGGCGGGCGCGGTGGCTCACGCCTGTAATCTCAGCACTTTGGGAGGCCAAGGCTGGCGGATCACGAGGTCAGTAGATCGAGACCATGGTGAAAGCCCGTCTCTACTGAAAATACAAAAAAATTAGCCGGGCGCTGTGACGGGCGCCTGTAGTCCCAGCTATTCGGGAGGCTGAGGCAGGAGAATGGTGTGAATCCGGGAGGTGGAGCTTGCAGTGAGCCGAGATTGCACTACTGCACTCCAGCCTGGGCGACAGAGCGAGACTCCATCTCAAAAAAAAAAAAAAAAAAAAAAATTTAAAAGGCAGTGGGGGTGGGCGGGGGGACAAGTATGAAAACAGATACTACAAGAGCATGGAGAAAAGTGTGGGTAGGCCAGGCACAGTGGCTCATGCCTGTAATCCCTGCACTCTGGAGGCCAAGATAAGAGGATTGCCTGAGCCCAGGAGTTCGAGACCAGCCTGGGTAACAAAGTGAAACCCCCATCTGTACAAAAAAAAAGAAAAGAAAAGTGTGGGTAGAAGCAGAGGTAGCACACAGAAGAGTCTACAGCATGAGGGGAAGCTGGCAGTTACCTGGGCTGGGCTTCACAAGAAGAGTGGAAGGCAGAGGAGACAGGGAGTCCCCAGCTGAGGGGACACACCTGAACGCAGAGGCGGAAACCCCATACTGGGAGGGGGAGCTCCTGGTCAGACACAGCAGCTAGGGCATGCGCTGTTAGCACTGCTCCCAACAAACCCGCTATAGGAACCAAAGAGCTCTAAACCCTCGGAGGTTTAGAGGGTTTAAATCAAGAGGAGGAGCAGACAGGAGATACAAATTCCCTCCAGAAGATGAGGAACAGGCACAGGAAGGGTAACTGACAAGGCAGAGCAGAGACCCCTGCTGCAGCAGAGGGGGACCCCAAGGAAGAGGCAACCCAGGGAACCTACCCACCCTGAACCCAGGTGAGCTGGAGATAGGCCCCAGGTGCTATGGCAAGAGGTTAAAAATGGAAGGATTAGTCCTCATACACTGCTGGAGGGATGATAAAATGGTGCAGCTGCTTTGGAAAACACTACAGAAGACACTAAAAAAGTTAAACGTACTATATGGTCCAGCAATTTCACTCCTAGGAATAGTCTCAAGAGAAATGAAAACATATGTCTACACCAATGCTTGCACGTGAATGCCCACCGCAGCATTATCCATAGAAGTCAAAGAGTCGAAACAATCCGAATGTCCATCAACTGATGACCGGACATCACTGACTATAAAATGTATGATATGGTTTGGCTGTGTCCCTACCCAAATCTCATCTTGAATTTTAGCTCCTATAATTCCCATGTGTTGTTGGGGGGACCTGATGGGAGGTAACTGAATCATGGGGGTGGGTTTTTTCCCATGCTGTTCCCATGATAGTAAATCTTACAAGATCTGATGGTTTTATAAAGGGCAGTTCCCCTGCACATGCTCTCTCTTGCCTGCTGCCACGTAAGACATGCCTTTGCTTCTCCTTTGCCTTCCACCATGATTGTGAGGACTCCCCAGACATGTGGAACTGTGAGTCCATTAAAACTCTTCCCTTTATAAATTACCCAGTCTTGGTTATGTCTTTATCAGCAGCATGAGAACAGACTAATACTGTAAACTGGTATCCGGAGTGGGGCACTGCTGTAAAGACACCCCAAAATGTGGAAGCAACTTTGGAACTGGTTAACAGGCAGAGGTTGGAACAGTCTGGAGGGCTCAGAAGACAGGAAAATGTGGGAAAGTTTGGAACTTCCTAGAGACCTGTTGAATGGTTTTGATCAAAATGCTGACAGTGATATGGACAATAAGGCACAGGCTGAGGTGGTTTCAGACGGAGATGAGAAACTTGTTGGGAACTAGAGTAAAGGTGACTCTTGCTGTGCTAAGAGACTGGTGGCATTTTGCCCCTGCCCTAGAGATCTATGGAACTTTGAACTTGAGAGACATGATTATGGTATCTGGTGAAAGAAATTTCTTTTTTTTTTTTTTTTTTTGAGACAGAGTCTTACCCTGTCGCCCAGGCTGGAGTGCAGTGGCATGATCTGGGCTCACTGCATCCTCTGCCTCCCAGATTCAAGTGATTCTCCTGCCTCAGCCTCCTGAGTAGCTGGGACTACAGGTGCCTGCCACCATGCCTGGCTAATTTTTGTATTTTTAGTAGAGACAGGGTTTCACCAGATTGGCCAGGCTGGTCTCAAACTCCTGACCTTGTGATCTGCCTGCCTCGGCCTCCCAAAGTGCTGGGATTATAGGCATGAGCCACCACGCCCAGCTGGTGAAAGAAATTTCTAAGTGGCAAAGCATTCAAGAGGAAGCAGAGCACAAAAGTTTGAAAAATTTGCAGCCTGATGATGCAGTAGAAAAGAAAAACCCGTTTTCTGGGGAGAAATTCAAGCTGGCTGCAGAAATTTGCATAAGTAACTAGAAGTCAAATGCTAATCACCAAGCCAACAAAGAAAATGTCTCCACAGCATGTCAGAGACCTTCATGGCAGCCCCTCCCATGACAGGTCCAGATGCCTAGAAGGAAAAAATGGTTTCCTGGGCCAGGTCCAGGCCTCATTGCTGTATGCAGCCTAGGGGCTTGGTGCCCTGTGTCCCAGCCCCTCCAGCCATGGCTAAAAAGGGCCAATGCACAACCCAGGCTGCTGCTTCAGAGGGTACAAGCCCCAAGCCTTGGTGGTTTACATGTGGTGTTGAGCCTGCGGGTGCTCAGAAGTTAAGAATAGAGGTTTGGAAACCTTCACCTAGATTTCTGAGGATGTTGGAAACAACAGGATGTCCAGGCAGAGGTGTGCTGCAGGGGCAGAGCCCTCATTGAGAACCTCTACTAGGGCAGTGCAGAAGGAAAACACAGGGTTAGAGCCCCAGGGCAGAGTGCTCACTGGGGCACTGCCTAGTAGAGCTGTGAGAAGAGGGCCACTGTGCTCCAGACCCCAGAATGGTGCCAATGTAAAAGGGGCCAATGTACAACTCAGGCTGCTGCTTCAGAGGGTACAAGCCCCAAGCCTTGGCGGTGTACATGTGGTGTTGAGCCTGCGGGTGCTCAGAAGTTAAGAATGGAGGTTTGGGAACCTCCACCTAGATTTCTGAGGGTGTATGGAAACGCCTGGATGTCCAGGCAGAGGTGTATTGCAGGGGTGGAACCCTCATTGAGAACGTCTGCTAGGGCAGTGCAGAAGGGAAATGCGGGGTTAGAGCCCCGGTGCAGAGTTCCCACTGGGGCACTGCCTAGTAAAGCTATGAGAAGAGGGCCACTGTCCTCCAGACCTCAGAATGGTAGATCCACTGACAGCTTGCAGCCTGCTCTGGAAAACCCACAGACCCTCAATGCCAGCCTGTGAAAGCAGCCAGGATGAGGGACTGTACCCTACAAAGCCACAGAGGCAAAGCTGCCCAAGGTCGTGGGAGTCTACCTCTTACATCAGCGTGCCCTGGATGAGAGACATGGAGTCAAAGATCATTTTGGAGCTTTAAGATTTGACTGCCTTGCCGGATTTCAGACTCGCATGGGGCCTGTAGCTCCTTTGTTTTGGCCAATTTCTCCCATTTGAAACAGGTGTATTTACCCAATGCCTGTACCCCCATTGTATTTAGGAAGTAACTAACTTGCTTTTGATTTTACAGGCCCATAGGTGAAAGGAACTTGCCTTTTCTCAGATGAGACTTTGGACTGTGGCCTTTTAAATTAATGCTGAAACGAATTAAGACTTTTGGGGACTGTTGCGAAGGCATGATTGGTTGTGAAATGTGAGGACATGTGCTTTGGAAGGGGCTGGGGGTGGAATAATATGGTTTGGCTGTGTCCCCAAATCTCATTATAACTCCCATGATTCCCATGTGTTATGAGACGGACCCAGTGGGAGGTAATTGAATCATGGGGGCTGTTCTCGTGATAGTAAATAAGTCTCGAGATCTGATGGTTGTTTTTGTTTTTGTTTTTATTTTTAAGATGGAGTCTTGCTCTGTTGCCGAGGCTCGAGTGCAGTGGTGCGATCTCAGCTCACTGCAACCTCTGTCACCTGGGTTCAAGCAATTCTCCTGCCTCAGCCTCCCACGTAGCTGAGATTACAGGTGCCTGCCACCATGCCCAGCTAATTTGTGCATCTTTAGTAGAGATGGGGTTTCAACATGTTGGCCACTCTGGTCCCAAACTCCTGACCTCAGGCGATCTGCCCACCTCTGCCTTCCAAAGTGCTGGGATTACAGGCATGAGCCACTGCACCTGGCCTGATGGTTTTATAAATGGTAATTCCCCTGCACAAGCTCTCCTGCCTTCCACCATGTAGGATGTGTCTTTGTTTCCCCTTCGCCTTCTGCCATAATTGCAAGGCCTCCCCAGCAACGCAGAACTGTGAGTCCATTAAACCTCTTTCCTTAATAAATTACCCAGTCTTGGAAGGGGAGAGTGGAAGGAGCTTGTTTTCCAATGTTGCTCCTATACCACCCTGGACTGTTCCATTACCGGAGTGGAGGGGGAAACCCTGAGTTGTAGTAGTCGTTTTTTTCAGTCTGTTACAAGTAATCCAATACGACTCATGATACAGAAAATGGAGAGCTGACAAGGAAAGGATGTGCCAGACAAACAGATGGCACAGGGTGGAGCCAAGCTCTCTCCTGCCTCATCAACTTGTCCTGCTCACTCTACCTCCATCAGCCTGCCTGTAACTGCTTCTCAAGCCTGAAATGCCCTTTCCTCCCTCTTCAGTCCACCGAAATCCTTCAGCCTTCAAGGCCCAACTCAAGTCCTACCTCCCGCGCATCATCTCCAGGCCACTGGGACCTCTTCCTATCAGGGCCATTACCTGGGCCTTCATCATGTGCTCTGCCCTCCCCATTTAGTGTAGCTTAATAGTGTGGCCTGCGACGACACAGGCCCTATGTTCTCAATGCAATTCTAAGTTCCTAGCGTCAGGGATCCACCGACAGGGAGAAGCAGGGAAGGGCGCTCACTTCAAAGCACTGCCAGGCAGCCCCCAAGGTTCCCTGCAACCTTAGGTTCCCTGCAACATGGGCTTTTGCTTGGTTTACTGGGAAAGAAGCTCCCAGTCCCGTCTACAGGTTCCTTCACTGCACATCCATCTGTCCACCCACCCACTTGCGATATATTCTCTTACAGCCAGCTCTGCGGCAGACACCCTGGTAAGTGCTGGGGATCCAGAGACAAGAGACATAATCCTGCCCCTGCAAACCTCGCAGGACAGTGTGTACAAACAGGCCACAGTCCTGGAGGCCACGGGGTCCTGGGATCTCACCTTTTCCTTGCCAGCCACCTAAGTTTGTGCTAAGTACTCCCTTCTCCGAGCCTCAGTCTCCAAAGGAATCAACTATGGGTAAAGGGCTACAAGATCTCTTCCAGTTCTAACAAAAAACAGTTTTAAAACCTCTGTGTGTATGTGTTGCAGGGGTGGGGGGTGAGGGCAAGATGCAAGAAAGGGAACTAGTACTTATGGTGTGCCCATTATGTGCCAGGCATAAAGTCTACTTAAAACAATTTTAAGAGGTCAATGGCTTATCTCCATTCTACAATAGAAGAAAGAGCTAAGAGATGAACATGCTTAAGAGCACACGGCTAAGCAGCAGCAGAGCTCATGAGTTCATCCACAGGCACCGCCCCGTGCTTCCTATGTGCCAGCACTCAGCTAGGTGCTAGGGGCACAATACAGGCAAGGAGCAGCCCCTGCCCTCTGCATCTGTCCTCTCCCCTCAACAAGCAGAACAACGCAGTAAAAAGGGAAGAAGAACAGGGAGGAAGTACACGATATCCTGGAAGCACAGAGATGGAGTCTCCTCCCCACGTAAAGCAGACAGGGCAGGCTTCTCTGAGGATGCAGTGGCCAAGTGGAAGCTGGAAGACCAGGAATAACCATTATAAACTGAGGGGACAGGGGCAGAGTTGGGAGAAAAAGGAAGAAGTGCTTGAGCAGGAGGCAGCAAGTCAAAACTACGGACAGAAAGACTAACAAGAGCTACAGGCAGTTCCGTCGATCAGAAGACAGGTTTGGGGCAGGATAAGAAGGCTAGAGAGGGAGGCAGGGGTCAGAAAACAGGGAGCCCCGTGAGCCCCTGGAAGGATGAGCTGCTTTGAACCTAGATCTGAAGGTTCTGCTCTTTTCTTTTTTTTTTTTTTTTTTGACAGAGTCTCAC
This sequence comes from Macaca mulatta, assembly GCF_049350105.2. Taxonomy (NCBI): domain Eukaryota; kingdom Metazoa; phylum Chordata; class Mammalia; order Primates; family Cercopithecidae; genus Macaca; species Macaca mulatta. The sequence goes on from NC_133413.1 coordinate 9,518,130, forward strand.
TCTGTCACCCAGGCTGAAGTACAGTGGCACTATCTCGGCTCACTACAACCTCCGCCTCCCGGGTTCAAGCGATTCTCCTGCCTCAGCCTCCCGAGTAGTTGGGATTACAGGCGCCCACCACCACACCCAGCCAATTTTTGTATTTTTAATAGAGATGGGGTTTCACCATGTTGGCCAGGATGGTCTTGAACTCCTGACCTCGTGATCCGCCTGCCTCAGCCTCCCAAAGTGCTGGGATTACAGGCGTGAGTCACCACACCTAGCCGGTTCTGCTCTTTCCTTAATTCTCCGCTGGCTCAGGGGAATCGAACACAGTTCCCAGCCAAAGGTGCCCATCAGCTGTGGCTGGAGAGAACAGAAGCATTCCAGACCCTCTGGAATCAGGGTCTCCAGCTCATGTACACATGTTCTTTACAGTTCTACAGTCCACAGCAAGATCTACTTCTGGCTGAGACACATGAGATTGAAAGACGGAGCTGCATGGAGTCCGAGCTTGGTGGTTCCGGACTCAGGGAAGTGACACCCTGAGACATGTGGGGATAGATCCTAGGGGAGGCGCAGGATGTGCGACAGAGCCAGCTCTTCAGAGGAGGACTGCCTCACCTGGGTGTCCTGGAGCCACAGAGACTGCAGGCCGGCAGGCTGTAGCTTCTTACTGCTGCCCCCTGTCTTGACCACCTGCTGGCCCACAAAGGGGGAGATCAAATGGTGAAATTTCCTCACCAACGGCCCTTCTGGCATCCCTGTGGGCAGAAATGGGCAAAAGAGGCCACGGATTTAGCTCATTTATCTCTAGCATCTCTAACCACGCCGCCATTTTTGCTGCCAACTAAATTTAAGAGCAAATATGCTCAAAAAGGGAGTGTGGCTGCAAGGGGGTCAGATCATAGAGAAGACCAGCTGCGGCAGGGTGTGGCAAACTTAGCAGTAAAGGCAGCCCCTCTTACCCTTCTTCATGCAGCAAACACTTATTAAGCACCAACAGTGTGCTAGGCAGCACATCATGGGCACCATCCACTTTATTCCTGAGTGGCCACTGCCAGCCACACCAGGAGCTGGCCCTTGTTACTTTTCGCCTGGACTGTGAGCCTCTAACACCTCCTGACTTTCTCTGCGCCCCCTCCTCCCGCTCTCAAAAAAAAACAGCCATTCTGACCCACTGCTGCTGCCTGATTTCCCACTTTTGAAGGGACTGGATACTGCCCTCCAGGACCACCGACCACTCACATGGGGGAGGTGTGCACGGGACGACCAATATGCGGACAGAGCTCAGAATCATAAGTGAGACTCCCAGCCATGTAGTTAAGCCCAGCTTAACTTCAGACAGTTATCTCTGATCACTGAGAAAAGCTGTGGTTCTGTTTTAATGACCATGCAGGGCTCCCAGGGCCACCTCTACTCTCCCTGCCCCAAATCATCCCCGTCCACTGAGAGCTGCCTACATAAAAGTCTGAGTGGTCTACACCTGGGCTGCTAGGGCAGAGGAGACCCCCAGTCTCAGCCAGGGCAGCTGCCTAACCACCTGTTCCTGCACCAGCCTCTTTATAAGTTATGATGAAAATTGAAAAGAACTAAGTAGATATCCGGCACATGGTAGCAATTATATTTCAGTGATCCCAAAAAACAGTTTAGAATACTTTTAAAATCTCAGAAAGGGGGATGGCTCACAATCTGAGCATTCTCATAGTTTCGGCAGCAACACATTCAATAACGTGCATCTTACACTCGCTGGTGCCGATTCACTGAGAGGTTCTATTTCCCCTCATCAGGCTTTCGAGACACTCTACAGGGAATCCTCACACAACCTCCAGGCTGGAAGGAGACGTGCCAAACGCTGCTGACCATAACCAGTTGGAAGCCTGATCCTCTCCTACGCGGAAGCTTCTGGAAAAGCCTTCGTCTGAAATGCACCAAGTCCTTAAAAGCTCTGGACACGTGGGCATGTTTCCTGTAGGGATTTTTATGGAGATGGACGGTGGGAAGCAAGCCGCCTCTGCAACAGCCTTGAAAGATGAAACGCGGGGCCGGAAGTGGTGGCTCACGGCTGTAATCCCAGCACTTTGGGAGGCCGAGGCGGGCGGATCACGACGTCAGGAAATCGAGACCATCCCGGCTAAGACGGTGAAACACCGTCTCTACTAAAAAAAATACAAAAAATTAGCCGGGCGTGGTAGCGGGCACCTGTAGTCCCAGCTACTCGGGAGGCTGAGGCAGGAGAATGGCATGAACCTGGGAGGCGGAGCTTGCAGTGAGCCGAGATCGCGCCACTGCACTCCAGCCTGCGCGACAGAGCGACACTCCGCATCAAAAAAAAAAAAAAAACAAAACAAAAAAACAAACCAGATGAGACGCGGAAGGGGCTTCGAAGAGTCTCTGCGGATGCCGCGCCCCATCCTCGGGCCCTCCCTGCCCGCGGGCTACCGAGGAGCTCGAGGTTGGCTCTGCGCCAGCCAGGGAAGGGGAGGGGTGTCTTCGCCGTTCTCTTCCGAGTGCCCGAGGGGGGTCTAAGACCACTGCTTTCCCAACTCTGACTCGGTGTGTGGGGAGAGGGGCGCAAACGCGGGCCTGAGGGTCACTGGGGTCCTCCAGACGTGGGCAGCACCTCCGCAGGCTGCCGAGACGGAGGAGGGCCCCGCGCCCGCCCTCCCTTCCTGTCCCCTCCCGACTACTCCGCGATGCCGCAGATCTACCGGAGAGCGGACGGCTGCACTCACCGGCTCCGGGTGGGTGGCACCTCGGCCTGACCCAGCACCGCTGCGCAGCCCGCACAGCCGCTCCAGCTGGGGGCGGAGATTTCCCGGGGAAGCGGCCCACAAAGGCTACGTCCTCCTCGGGGACGCCCCTGTAGGTGGAGGTTGCGGGGCTCCTCCCCTAAGTGGGCGTGGACTCCGGCCTGAAGGCAGTGGCTGGGCTTGTAGCTACGCCCCGGGGTGCGCGCAGGCGCGGGGCTTATCCCCTGGAACGCGGGTGGGGAGGCTGCTCACTTGTGGGTGGGCGACGGGTTCTGTCCCGGGGGTCGCTGGAGGCGGAGCTGCGTTACAGGGTCGGAAGTGAAAGCCGCGGTGGAAGAAGGGTGCAGGCTGAGACTAATATTGAAGAGATACTCTTTGGCGGAGGAGACAGTCTCGCTCTGTCGCCCAGGCTGGAGTGCAATGGCGCCATCTCGGCTCACTGCAACCTCGGCCTCCTGGGCTTAAGCGATTCTCCTGCGTCAGCCTCCCGAGTAGCTGGGCTTACTGGAGCCCGGCTAATTTTTATATTTTTAGTAGAGATCGGGTTTCACCATGTTGGCCAGGCTAGTCTTGAACTCCTAATCTCAGGTGATCCGCCCGCCTCGGCCTCCCAAAGTGCTGGGATTACAGGCGTGAGCCACCGCACCCGGCCCTTTTGGAACATTTCTTGTCTCAAGGAGACAGTTGTCGGGAAAAGTTAACCCTCTTAGCCAGTGGGTCGGAATGGGACAGCCTGGGTGTTCCCACAATGGCAAGCCTTTCGGTGGGTTGTGCTTTGCCTCCGAGCCTAATGAAGTATGGTGCAAGGGAAACAGGTGGTCAAGACTCTTGAAATGTTGAATGGGTGGGATTTTTTTGCTTTCTATTATTTGGATATTATTACTTGAATTTTTACTATAAGCAAATTTTGCTTAAAATATTTGTGTATTAAATTTTTTATTTCAAAGAATAAAAGATAAAACAATAGGCTGTTTAAAGATACATGTTTTCTTGTCTTTAGTTCTCGAAGGAGAACTCCCCAGCGCTTTCCAGGAAGTTGGGAGGAAAGTTTGAGGAACTCCCCAGCAGGTGTTCAGGAAGTAGGCTGGGGTGAAGTCACCATGGACCGTAGCTGAGGGGGCCCTGGGGAAGGACTTGGTCAGCACAGGGAGACAAGCCCAGCCCACCACCGTCAGAGACATAGTTGTGTCCTACTGATTGAGAGGGACAGTACAAGTGGCCTTCCCACAGGGGTCACCTACTGAACAGATTAGGGCAGGAGGTGAGGAGAGGGAGGCCTGGGGAGGCCTAGGGCATAAGGTTCTCATCTAGAAAGGCATCTGGAGGCAGAGGGGATGAGGTTGGAGGGTATGGGGTTTGCAGGAGGCATCCCTCGGAGAGCCTCTGGTCCCCCTCTTTCTATATCTGGCCTTTTCTGGAGAATAATGTCCCCACCCCTCCCAGGACGCCCCTGCTATAGATCAGGCTCACCACAATGGTAGCTTCTGGAACCCCTAGCTTCCCTTTCTGTAGACTGGCTGAACTGGGAGGGAAGCCATAGCCATAATTCTCACCTCACCTGGTGGAATGAATGCCTGGTGCCTAAAGGGGTTCTTCTGAGGCCAAGGGGCTATGCAATTGGAAATCAGATGATGATTATTGTTCATTGAGCACATACTATGTGCAAAACACTGTTGTGAGCGCTTTGCATATATTGCTTCATTATTAGTTTTGGGGATACAAGCAAGTCACAGTATCTCTGACTTTATTCATTAAATGGGATATCTATTAAATGGTGTTATAGAAATATTACAAAGCCACACTTCTCAAACTTCAATGTGCCTATGAATCCCCTGGGAACCTTGTTTAAATGCAGATTCTAATGTCTATACCAGGCCCAAGATGTTGCCTTTCCAGCAAGCTGCTGGGTAATGCTGATGCTGTTGATCTAGGGGCCACTTTTTTTTTTTTTTTTTTTTTTCTGTGACGGAGTTTCACTTTTGTTGCCCAGGCTGGAGTGCAATGGCGCGATCCCATCTCACTGCAACCTCTGCCTCCTGGGTTCAAGGGATTTTCCTGCCTCAGCCTCCCAGGTAGCTAGGATTACAGGTGCGTACAAGCATGCCCAGCTAATTTTTGTATTTTTAGTAGAGACGGGGTTTCTTCAGGTTGGCCAGGCTGGTCTCGAACTCCTGACCTCAGGTGATCCTCCCACCTTGGCCTCCCAAAGTGTTGGGATTACAGGCTTGAGCCGCCGCGCCCGGCCCTAGGGGGCTACATTTTGACAAGCAGCAAGAATTTAGAGCACAGCGATTGGTAGACACTCAACAAATTGAGTGAATGATTCAATTCATCCATGTTGAGTGAATGATTAAATGAGATATTAGCTAGGAAACACACACAAACTGTAAGTACATGCAAGTGCTGTGCAAGCATATGCAATCATCATTATAAGGCAAAAAGGCTGAATAATCTGCCTGGAAAAGGCCAGCCTGGAAGAGTGACTCCACAGAGGAGTGGCTAGAAACCTGCTCCCATACCAGGCTGCCTGGGTCCACAACCCACCACTCAGCTGGGAGAGCCTGGGCAAGCAACTCACCCTTTCTGTATCTCAGTTTCTTCATCTGCAAATAATGACTTCACTGATTTATTATTTATTTATTTATTTATTTATTGAGGCAGAGTCTCGGTCTGTTGCCCAGGCCGGAGTATAGTGGTGCGATCTCGGCTTACTGCAACCTCCGTCTCCCAGGTCCAAGTGATTCTCCTGCCTCTGCCTCCCAAGTAGCAGGGATTACAGGCACCTGCTACCACATGCTGCTCAGTTTTGTATTTTTAGTAGAGATGGGGTTTCATCATGTTGGCCAGACTGGTCTCGAACTCCTGATCTCAGGTGATCTGCCCCCTCCTCAGGCACCCAAAGTGCTGGGATTACAGACCTGAGCCACCACACCTGGCCCCTGTGGGATTTCTTGAAATGATTCACCTCCATCACTGCACTGGGTCTGGTCACTGCACTGGGTCTCCAGCACTGGATCTGGTGTATAGCAATCACTAAATGTTTTAGTAATTATTCTTTGTATTATTAGTAGTAGTAGTAGTAGTAGTATTTGTCTGCCTCCTGGAGTGGGGCAACCTCCAAGCCCACTGAAGTGCGCCTCAGCTCCGAAAGGATCGGCGCCCAGCTTTCTAAGAGGCGTGGAACCCATTGCTCCCCCTGCCTTTGTGTCCTTGTTTTTTTCCAACAGAGCTAGAGTTGTAATGCACATGAAAATAGATTAAAATACAGGCGCCCCAAAGAATGCAAGGAAGGGAGTGAAAGAGAAAAAACACTAGGATCCTGTAAGGGACTGAACTGCTGCTGAGAGTTTGGGGATTCTGAAGCACACCGGGAGGGTCCATATGGCTCTAGGAGTCATGGGAGCAGGGGCTGAGCGAGATTCTGGAGGTTCTTCCAGTTGCCCCTCTTTTGGGGTATGTGGCCGTGGACAGTAAGCCCTATTCCCCGATGTCTCTAGGTCTTTCTTTCATTACGTGTAAGTTGGGAGAATTTGGAACCAAGGATTCTCCTCAACTTCTAGAAAGACACTGAAGGACTTCCTCTTGGACTGCCTTCTAATCCCAGACTGGGCAGGGCTTCCCGGCTTGTAGATTTCCACTGTTTAGGAGACGCAAGAGTGGGGTATAAAAGCCCGGATTCCGGAGTGAAATAGATGTTGTTTGAACCCTGATTAGCACGTACTAGCTCTGTGACCTTCAACAAGCGACTTAAAATCCGTGGGCCATATCTTTTTTGTGTGCAAAACGTGAGTGGGGGGATATGGAAGTGTTTCCTGCGGCTGTCGAAAGCTGCTAGCAGCGTTTGACATGCAGTCGTGTTCAATAAGCAGCAGGTGATTTTTGCTGGCAGCATTTCGGGGCTGCTTACGGATTGACGGCTGGAAAACTCAGGCTGCAGTGGAAGCTGAAAGGGAGAACACGTGCGCCCCCACATGGTAGGCGCATTAACTGCAAGGGCGTACCCTAGGTCGGTCCCATGGCCTTCCATTGCGGGTGGGTGGTCAATGAATACACCAGCTCTGTGGATTGGGGCAAGTTCCCTTGACTGAGACACAAAAGGGTTTGAACCAGATGGTCTGGTTCAAATCGACATGATTTGTAAATGAGTCAGGCACGGTATCTCAATCTGGGCTTCCTTTCCTTAGCAGAGTTCAGTTTTCTTTGTTCCATTCAGTCTCTCAGGCCAGCTGTTGGAAACTTAGGGGTGCTAACTGCCCAATCACTAGCAGTTTGTCTTCTGGAAGAAGTTTAGTTTCCAAGGCTACTTTGAGGAACAATGCTCTTTGGATGTATAATTCTGGAACCTTTTTTTTTGAGACAGAGTCTCACTCTGTTGCCAGGCTGGAGTGCAGTGGTGCAGCCTCTGCTCACTGCAACCTCTGCCTCCTGGGTTCAAGCAATTCTCCTGCCTCAGCCTCCCAAGTAGCTGGGATTACAGGCACGCGCCACCAGGCCCAAGCTGATTTTTGTATTTTTAGTAAAGATGGGGTTTCACCATGTTAGCCAGGCTGGTGTTGAACTCCTGACCTCGTGATCTGCCTGCCTCGGCCTCCCAAAGTGCTAGGATTACAGGCATGAGCCACCGCACCCAGCCTCTTGGAACCATTTTTTAAAAAACCTTATTAATTGGGACACAATGACAACACTGCTTTCCATTTGAGACTCAAGACATCAATGTTTGTTTGTTTGTTTGTTTATTTATTTATTTATTTATTTATTTATTGTTTTTGAGACAGAGTCTCGCACTATTGCCCAGGTTGGAGTGCAATGGCGTGATCTTGGCTCACTGCAACCTCTGCCTCCTGGGTTCAAACAATTCCCCTGCCTCGGCCTCCCAAGGAGCTGGGATTACAGGCGCCCGCCACCACGCCCAGCTAATTTTTTGTATTTTTAGTAGAGATGGGGTTCCACCATGTTGGCCATGACTGGTCTCAAACTCCTGACCTCAGGTGATCCACCCGCCTCAGCCTTCCAAAGTGCTGGGATTACAGGTGTGAGCCACCGCACTCGGCCAAGACATCAATCTTGAGTCTTCAGAAAGAGCAGTTTCAAATCTTGGGGCCCTGAGCTGTCATCTGTACCAATGAGAGTGTGTGAGGCCCAGAGAGAGAGATGAGTCATTTTCCTACAATTTGTGATTCCATAGCTGCTGGTCCAGTCTTGGACACCTGAAGCTGCCCAGGCCAAACCATTTTGCAGATGAGGATGCTGAGGTCAGAGCAGTCGGGTGAATGGCCCAACAGCACGCAGCCAGCCCATGACCAAACTTGAGCCGGAAGGCAGGTCTCAGAATTCTCCGTTGTGGGCACTTCCAGTCCCCTCCTTTTTTTTGAGGAGGCAGAAGCGCAGGTGTCTATTGATACAGGGTCCTTCCAGGTGTGTGTGTGTGGCAGTGGCCCCTTCTGGAGGCCCCAGGACCCAGAGGAACCCACAAGCCATTGAAAACCATCAGAAAGCATCTAAGTAACCACCCATTTATTATCTGTCACAAGGCCACAAAGGAAACTAAATGGAATGTCTTTGCCTTCGGCGGGAACACAGCTTGGTGTACTGACTCTCTGGTACTTGTTAGCAGAGATGAACAGTTAGGGTTTTTGTTTGTTTGTTTGTTTGTTTATTTTGAGATGGAGTTTCTTTCTGTCAGCCAGGCTGGAATGCAGTGGTGGGATCTCGGCTCACTGCAACCTCCATCTCCCAAGTTCAAAGGATTCTCCTGCCTCAGCCTCCCAAGTAGCTGGGATTACAGGCGCCTGCCACCATCCCCAGCTAATTTTTGTATTTTTGGTAGAGATGAGGTCTCATCACACTGGCCAGGCTGGTCTCAAACTCCTGATCTCAAATGATCCCCCTGCCTCGGCCTCCTAAAGTGCTGGGATTACAGGCGTGAGCCACTGCGCCTGGCTTGTTCATTTTTAAATTGAGGTATAATTTTCATGCAGTTGTTTTTGATCTATGAAAAATGAGGAAAACCCCAAATGATCAGTTAAAACTACTTCAAAACATGAGACCTGTGCAGGGTGTGGTGGCTCACACCTCTAATCCCAGCACTTTGGGAGGCCGAGGTGGGCAGACCACTTAAGGCCAGGAATTTGAGGCCAGCCTGGGCAACATAGTGAAACCCTGTCTCTACTAAAAATACAAAAACATTAGCCAAATGTGGTGGTGGCACACATCTGTAGTCCCAGCTGCTCAGGAGGCTGAGGTGGGAGGATCACTTGAGCCTGGGAGGTGGAGGCTGCACTGAGCTGTGATTGCACCACTGCACTCCAGCCTGGAGGACAGAGCAAGACTCTCAAAAATAAAAACAAAACCAAAAATGGGGCCCATGGCAGGGGTGAGAGTGGGTAAAGGGGACTCTGCTGGTGGGAAGATTGGAAGCCACTCTGAGGAACCCCAAGGAAAGGTATACAATGGATGACTGTGGAGGATATCCCAGAGGATTCCAGCCCAGAGTCTTCAGCAGGGCCCGGGCCCCTCAGAGGCTATAGCGGAAAAGCATGTTAGGGGCACTCTGGACCCATTGATTTGCTCAGCAGAGCCCTGGCCTCGTTAGGGTTCCGTGGTTTCAGTGTTTACTGACCACATCTATCCTCCATCCCGGCTTAACCATTTTAGATCATCAAGAACCCTAGAAGTAATGGATATTTTCCATTTTTATTAAGTTCTCAAGGAAAAGGACAGAGGAGGAACAATAAATCTCAGTTTTTATTATTATTATTTATTTTTTGAGATGGAGTTTCAGTCTTATTGCCCAGGCTGGAGTGCAATGGCACAATCTCGGGTCACTGCAACCTCCGCCTCCTGGGTTCAGGAAATTCTTTGGCCTCAGCCCTCCAAGTAGCTGGGATTACAGGCGCCCACCACTGCGCCCGGCTAATTTTTTGTTTTCTTAGTAGAGATGGGCTTTCGCCATGTTAGCCAGGCAGGTACCAAACTCCTGACCTCAGGTGATCCACCTGCCTCCGCCTCCAAAAGTGCTGGGATTACAGGAGTGAGCCACCACGCCCAGCCATTTTTTTTTTTTTTTTTTTAACCTCTCTAATTACGACTCACTTTCAGCAAATTCATCTTGAAGAGGGAGCACAAGAGACTATGGTATCTTTCTTGTACAAACATTATGCTAATATTGTTCACTAGTATTGTCCATAGTATTGAGCTGCTTCTGAATTAACTCCATGTCAGTCATTCACTGATTAGGAAGCTGTGACTGGTTCAGTTGACTTGAAAAGTGATTAGAACTGGTGCATCCTGTTGCAAACTGCTTATAGATCCAGTGGGGTGTGTGTGTGTGTGTATGTGTGTCTGTGTGTGTTTCTGTGTCAGAGGGAGGGAGAGGGAAAGAAGTTTATCAGGCAGAGAACAGCAGCCACAGCTATAGGATGGAAGACAGTCATCCCAGAGGGAATGGAGTGAGTGTGAGTGTATGAGAAGTGCCTCATTTATCACTCATCTTGGGACGGGAGAAGCCCCCTTTTTGTGTTCATCTGAAAACCCCCGAGCTGGAGCTTGCGGTCATGAGCACCAGTGTCTCACAGGCTTTTTTGGTTCTTGTATTCTGGTTAACTTGGAGCACATCTGTGCCATCAGTGCTTTCTGCAAAACTAACCCCCGCCACCCCCGGGTTTTAGCCAGAGGAGTGAGCTGGCAGTGCATAGACCAGAAAAAAGAATGGACTTTGAAAAATGAGGTCTGTTTTACTATCATCTTCACTTTGATGATTTTATTCTTGTTCTCAGCCTTTTTGCAAATGCCACTGCCACTGCTATCTGGAGGAGCAATATGAAAGTCACACTGGAGTCAGAGCTTATAGAGCAGCACCATGTCCCTGGAGGATAAGGGAAAGGGCCTCAGTCACTGAAATGAGAGCAACAGTGTAAAGTGGCAGACAGACCACAGAAGGAGGTTCCTGGAGATGCCGCTTCTCAAGCTAAGCCTCGCAGGGATGATGCATACTTGTGTTGTTACAGGGAGATGGAACATTTGTGCTCCAGCTTCAAGCAAGCAAGGCAAGGATGCAGTCTGAAGAATAGGTGCCAATGTCACAAAATGATAAAACAATTAAACCAAAACCAGAACACCCAGTCCTACTCCGAAAGAAAGAGCTTTCCGAATGGCTGTGTCCCATGCACTCAGTCCACGAGTGAGAGCTGGGGGCTCTGCAGTGGGTGGCTTGTCCTAATACTCCCCACCCCTGGCTCCATTTGGTACATATTCAGAGACTGTAAACTTATTATTTTGAGACGAAGTTTCGCTCTTGTTGCCCAGGCTGGAGTGCAATGGTGAGATCTCAGTTCACTGCACCCTCTGCCTCCTGGGTTCAAGCGATTCTCCTCCCTCAGCTTCCTGAGTAGCTGGATTACAGGCATGCACCACCATGCCTGGCTAATTTTGTATTTTTAGTAGAGACGGGGTTTCTCCATGTTGGTCAGGCTGGTCTCAAACCCCCAACCTCAGGTGATCCACCCACCCCAGCCTCCTAAAGTGCTGGGATTACAGGCATGAGCCACTGCACCCGGCCTAAACTTATTTTCATTACTGTTAAGCCAAACACAATCACAGCATAATCACAGCTAAAATTAACTTTGTTACTGCTCACCTATCTTAGAGGCATTTAAAAGTCTAATTTTAAAGATAAATGCGCTCCTTAATTGTTAAAAGACTTGATGTGGGTTTCAAAAGGTTTTGTTTGTTGTTTGAGACAGAGTCTTGCTCTGTTACCCAAGCTTAAGTGTAAGTGGCATGAGCTCAGCTCACTGCAGTCTTGACCTCCTGGGCTCAAGTGATCTTCCCACAACCTTCTGAGTAGCTGGGATCACAGGGGCATGCCACCATACCTGGCTAATTTTCTAATTTTTTGTAGAGATGGGGTCCCCCTACATTGCCCAGGTTTGTCTCAACTTCTCAGGCTCAAGCAATCCTCCTGCCTTGGCCTCCCAAAATGCTGGGATTACAGGGGTGAGCCACCGCGCCCGGCCCCACTCCACATACTTTTAAGATGAAGTGGTTAAGCACCCCTGTGGCCTAAGGAGGTGAAGACAAATGGATAAAGGAGAGGAAGTGCCGCCTTCTCTCTCATTCTTGTGAGGCATCATTTGCCCCTTAGCCTGTTCGGATCAAACCATAAAATGGCAAGAGCTCCTTGTCCTAGAGGGACCCAGTTTTAAGTCGGAAGTGGCTAGAGAGAACATTTTCTTCCAGGTAGGCGGAGTCTCATGCTCCAGACCCTGTTGTCTGGAGGGCTCTAAAAATGCCCTCAGATGGTTGGGAGTGGTGACCCATGCCTCTAATCCCAGGATTTTGGGAGGCCGAGGCGGGAGAATTGCTTGAGCCCAGGAGTTTAAGACCAGCCTCGGCAACAAAGCAAGATCCCATCTCTACAAAATAAAAATTAGCTGGGCATGGTGGTGTGCATCTGTGGTCCCAGCTACTGAAGAGACAGGCAGGTGGATCGTTCGAGCCAAGTAGGTCCATGATGGCACACAGCACTCCAGCCTGAGCAACAGAGCAAGGCCCTGTCTCAATAAATCAATAAATACATTGAGCGACTTTTGTTGGACCACAAGGAACTTTGTTTATGGATAGGTACAACTGTCTCCTAGGAAATTAAAGCCCAGCGGTGACACCCATCTAATGTCTGACATTAGCAGGGCTGGGATGAGTGTTCTTTTCAGGATCCACTGCTACCAAAAGAGGGAGCCTTAGCCAATGGCCAAAAAGAAAGGAAGCAGCCGTGAGTGGGTCAGTGGATCCATGGCCTCAAGATTCCCTGGAGAGAACAGCAGTGCTGAACCTCCCAGTGAAGACCACTGAGGGAAGAGGAGGGAAAGAGGAATACAGATAAATTTATTAGTTAAATACTGATTTTACAGCCATTTCACCTTAAGACAATGTTAACAGGTTTGTGGGTTAGGGAGGGTATACGAGGGGGCCTTTGGAAGAAAACAGTGTAAATGATGATTAAAACAGAATCTTGGTTCGAAGGTATTCTCTGCTATAGCCAGTAGGATTTTGGAGTGAGGGGGCTGGGCGTGTGGGGAGGCGTAGTAATGCCACAGTCAGCTACAGCTCTGCTGAGAAAGAGGAAGGAGTCTCCATGAGCTCCAGCGTCAGGGGCGGAAACTGAGCAATGTGCAGAGGAGAAGGCAGCGGATCCTGGAGCAGCTCAGAGTCGGAGGCTCCCTCCAGGCCCCCTGCCATGTCTTAGCAGTCATTTTCTTTCCGTGACTTGTGTCGTGTTGTGTTTGTTTGCTTTGAATTCGCGTTGCAGAATCTCTGGCTTTTCGCCTCCTGGACAAAAGACTTCTGCCGAGGCGGGGCTGCAGGTCCGGAGGGACTCCGGCTGCCATCGGACCAAGGGCCAGGAGGAGCAGACAGCAGGTGGGTCAGCCTTTGGGACACTCCTGCCCCCCCCAAGCAGGACTCTGTCCACTTACACTCTCCCCGGAAGGATCTCGAGGCCTGGCTGAGTGTTTGCCAGACCGGCTTGAGCAGCAGAACGTTTTGTTCTTACTCAGAACCCCTCTGTGTGTGACAGGGTGAATGAAGGGCCTGCAGGGAACTCGAGGGGGGCCGTTTGGCTAAGCTCCCCAGCTCTGGTTTTGCCAGGGGAGGGACATGTACAAGCTGCAGGCAGAGCTGAATCACTCAGAGCAGGAAGAGGGACTTTTATTTTGAGAGACGTTGGAAGTGAAGGAGCAAAGGCCCGCAGCAGGGGAAGGTGCCTGGGGGAGAAGTTGCCAGCTGCAGTGGATGAGGCTGCGCTCTGTGGCGGGTGCAGTGCTCCTCTAGCTCCCCAGGGAAGTGTTCGGTCACTTCTGTCACATCCCACAGTTGTGGAGTCAGATTTGGTATTGGGGATGCAGGGCGGTGCCGTTTCTCAAGCGGATGGATGGGGCAGGGGCCTCTCCCCAGGGGACCGTCCATCCAGGAACATGGCAAACAGATGCCGTCATTCGGGCTGGAGCAGGGGTCCCAGGGCCCAGCCCTCCGCTGGTTCTCAGATCCCCGGTGCTGGAAACACAATGCGAAACCCACCGTCTAGGCCACAGCGGTGAACACAGGGGACAAGGACATCTTGGGAAGGAACTCTCCAACTCACAGGGAGAGGCAGCGTGCTCGTGCTGCAGGCTGGGCTCCCTCCAGTCCCACCACCGTATACAGGCATCCGAGAAAATCCAACACCCGCTCCCCCTGACCAGATCGTCAACTTCAAGTTTCTTCCCAGTTGTTGTTCTGGAGTCATTCCCAGGCAGAGGAGGCCGGCCCCTGGGAGCCCAGGGCCTCCTTCTTCCCAGTCCTCCACGTCCCAGGTCTGTGCAGGAATTTGAGGAGGGAAGAGGGAAGATTACGCAGTGATTATGTCCCCGTGACTGTCAGCCAAGACCAGGCTGTTCCAAGAGTCCTGCTTGGAGCTGGTCTGTGGAGACTGGCTGACGGGAGACACATAGCCTTGTGGGGAGAGCTTCAGGGCCGAGAGGACCGGGTGGAGGGAGGGCCCGTGGCCAGACATCGCGCTGACCGAGAACGTCTGAAAAGCAGAAAGCACACGATGAGGCCCATGGAGACACTCCTGAGGTAGGGGAGGGTGCCCTACTATGCAGATGTCGCCAGGATGGCTCCCGCCCTCAGGAAGGGACCAAGGAGCACGTCTCTCTGTTTCTCCTGATCCCGGTGATCTGGGCACAAAGGGTCTGGGTGATGCATCTGCTGCTTCTGAGCACAGTATACAACCAGGGCGAGAACCCGGTGGGCCTGTGGATACTGTGGTTGCCCAGAAGGCTCTGATGGTTACAGGAGACACTTTCTATCATCCTATCACTACCACATCCACTTTCCAACAGAGAAGCCATCCACCCGGCCCAGAAGGGGCTCCTGCTGCCCCTGGTTCTGTGGGATCAGGTTCTCCCAGGCAATAAGAAGCTCATTAAGACACAGCCTCTCTCAGTTAAGAGCAGAGGCAAGATTAACAGCAGGGGCTGGTCAGAGGAGACTGTGGTCAAGCTTGGTGCGTCCTGGTCCCAAGAGAGGGAACTGCAGAGGGGACGAGGCAGGGAAGCTGAGATGCCATCATCCTCCACAAGAGGGAACTTGGGTTGCCCCGGGTGTCCCCTGACACACGTGCAGAGCTGGGCCTCATGAAAGTGGCATCCTGCCTGTGACCTCCCACCAGCCTGCCCCCCCTGCCCTCTGCAGGATGCAGGCCTTTCCCCATGCCAGCTTCCTCCTCCTTCCCCACCCTCTCCTGTTGAAGTCTCACCTCCCTGCGCATAGGAGGCATTGCCTAGAGAAGCCCTGCTCTGCCTCCCACAGCGGGAGCACGCCTCCCCTCGCCCCAGCAGGCAGTCTCATTCAGGCTGTCCTTGTGTGTTGTTTTCCTCCCCTGCAACCCATGCTGTATGCCAGCCCCGGACTCCCCTCTCTTTGTTTCCAAAGATAGTGGCATAGAGGAGCTGTTAAAAAATTGTGAGTCATAATCGTGTCCCCACCACCATAGCTTGACAAGATGTCCTGAAATACAGCCGGATGCAGATGCCCCTAGCCTCGAGGGGCCCTGAGGGCACCACGCAGCTCAAAGGCTGGAGCTTCCTAGCCCACAGGGTAGCTCACTGCTTGCACCTGTGAGGCCTGGCTGCAAGTCCCACCCAAGACTAGGCTGGCCCCTGGGACTCTGCAATCGGCCTCCCCACAAACAGCCCTGGCGCCGCACCCGTGACGTGTACCTGGGACACGGAGCTGCTGTGCCCGTAGTGAGATGACAGGCCGGGCTCTGTCTTGATGGGGCGCATCTCCTCGTTGCTGCTGGTGGTGGCGCTGCTGGAGTTGCTGGAAGCACCGCTGGCGGGAGGAAGGCTCTCACTGCCTGCAGGACCTGGAATGAAGCAGAGTCGGCACACCCAAATCAGCGGCAGGGACAAATGAACAGCCGGCAGCCTGTGAGACAGCGGGGATGGGTCTGAGCTAATGGCTTTCTCTACATTTGTCAGGGAGAGCAGCAGGGGTCCTTACAGTGGACAGTTACAGTTCTCACAGGGATGGCTTCTTCCCCCTAGCTCATCGCAAACCCTTGAGGCCACATGGGTTTCAGGATTCAAAACTTTTAAAAACAATTCTTCCTCATTCAACTTGAAGATTCAAATTTTTAAAAGTCCAAATACTGTGTATTATAGAATACCTCCCGCAGGGCCTGAGATAATACCCTATAATTAAATACATTAATATCCCCACAGCAAAACATGTGAATATCATACTGAATGGGGTAAACAGAGACCATCAACAGCCTTGTGTCTGTTCAAAATAGGTTTTGCTGCCAAATCTAGCTTCCCGGATTTGGAATTTTGGACCGGGGATGGTGCACTGGAGCCGAATGTCTTCTCTACCTGTGATTGCTACGTGAGAGGAAATAAGGTTACCCAGGGCACGTAGGGTACTTGGCAGCAGTAGGGAAGCAGGAGGAGAGGTGGAAGACCACAGGTGTGAGACACTGAAAATTCCGGTAGGAAATATGCCTGCCAGAAGGGGCAAGCCGTGGTTGAATCTAGAAAAGTAGAACTTTGATCATGCCCTTGGTAGTGGAAAGGGCCAATTTATCTGACTCTGTCATGCCTTAGGTTAGAAGATACATTTTCCATCAGATCAGCCAATTGATTTTCTCTGTGACTGCAGCACTGACCAGTCCAATCTTTAACTGGGTAGCCGTACTGAGTGGGGAATGTTTTGGTAGGGAACATAAATGTATTAAAGAACAGCCCTTGTTCTTTCATAAATTTATATATAATTTAATAAATACAAATAAATATAATTTAAATTTAATAAATATTTGATAAATTTATTTACTAAAAATAAATTTAAAAAGAACAGCCTCTGTTCTTTTTTTTTTTTTAGAGATGGGGTCTTGCTCTGCTCTCCAGGTTGGAGTACAGTGGCACAATCACAGGTCACTGCAGCCTCCAACTTTTGAGCAGCCCTTATTCTTAATCCAGAAATTAAGAAGGCAGAGTGGTATATTGAAGAGAACATTGACCCGGAAGCATAAAAGCTTGGGTTTTAATTCTCTACCCATTAACAGCTGTATGACCCTCGTTAAATCATCGTCCTCTATGAGCCTCAGTTTGCTTGTTACTCAAATGGCGTCATAAACTGGTTCTCATGGAGTCTTACTTTCATGGAGATAATGTTTCTGAAGGGGCTTTCTAAAGCACAAAGCACTGCATGATGTTAATTATCCACTGGCTTAGAGATCAATCTGTTAGGAACATGATTAATTGGACCCTGTCCTCCTGGATCCCCGTTAGCCCAGAGAAAATTGAAAGGAACTGAGCTTTTGGGTGGCTGCAGCGCCGAAGACGAAGGGACCGAGTAAAGTTCCTCTTTCCTGTAGGCCCTCGACTGGTCCAGCCTGCCCACTGGGATCTTGGCAGTTGGCAATGATCAGACCCCAGCCTGAGTTGAGCCTGCTTCAAAAGCTCCCAATACGTTCCATGGCAATTGTTACTTTTTTGTTGGGCTCTTCATCCTGTCCTGAAAGGCCAGGGATGTACAATGCCGTCACCACACCCTGGCAGCCTGGGCTGGCCTGCCTAACCCAGAAGATATGATTCTTGTGCACTCTGAGGGCTTCTGACGTATTCACATAATCACTCACAGATATTTTCCTCACCTGCTGGTGTCTTAGATTTATTCAGGTTCTTGGGCTTCCGTTTTCTGGTTTGAATCCCCTCTTTCCGCATTGCAAGAGGCCTGGGGACCTGGAGGGTCACAAGTCAATATATATGGTTTTCCATTTCTACATAATCTGCTACAGCACTGAAAGACACACAGCTGCTGCGAGAAGGCAACACCTAAGCAATCTCTCCACAAAGGCTGGGGCTCAGACGGTGTGCACAGGCCCCTGGAATTCAGCAAGAAAGAAACCAATTCTGTTTTTAAAAAACTTATCAGGCCGGGCGTGGTGGCTCAAGCCTGTAATCCCAGCACTTTGGGAGGCCGAGACGGGCGGATCACGAGGTCAGGAGATCGAGACCATCCTGGCTAACCCGGTGAAACCTCGTCTCTACTAAAAAAATACAAAAAACTAGCCGGGCGAGTTGGCGGGCGCCTGTAGTCCCAGCTACTCAGGAGGCTGAGGCAGGAGAATGGCGTGAACCCGGGAGGCGGAGCTTGCAGTGAGCTGAGATCCGGCCACTGCACTCCAGCCTGGGCCACAGAGCGAGACTCCGTCTCAAAAAAAAGCAAAAACAAAAACAAAAAAAAAACTTATCGAGCACCTATGTGATGTGATGGGGACTTTACTAGAGCCTGGAGAATAGGGAACTAAAGACACACAGTTCCTACCCTCAGAAATTCATAGACAAGCAGAAATAACCGGACTCTGGTAGGTGATATAAAAAGACAGAGAAACACGAAACTGTCCTGGGGTGAGGAGTGGGAAGGAGGGGCACATGAGGATATCAAGGAAGGCTTCAGGGTGGAGGTGACACCTGAGTTTGTAAAAGGTTTTGAGTAGACAGAGGCAGGCGTTTCAGGCAGCAGAGAGAATGTTCAAAAGCCTTTATCATCCACACAAGGACCCTGAAAACAAAAAGTGGGTGCTAGGCCAGGCGCAGTGGCTCATGCCTGTAATCCCAGCACTTTGGGTGGCCGAAGTGGGAGGATTACTTGAGTCCAGGAGTTCAAGACCATCCTTGGCAACATAGTGAGACCCTATCTCTATAAAAAAGTTTTAAAATTAGCTGGGCATGGTGGTACATGCCTGTAGTTGCAGCTACTTAGAAGGTTGAGATGGGAGGATCACTTGAACCCAGGAAGTCGAGGCTGCAGCAAGCCGGGATTGTGCCACTGCACTCCAGCCTGGGCAGAGCAAGGCTCTGTCTCAAAAAGGGGCGAGAGTGCGGGGGTGCTATCAATAATTGTGCTGGGAAAATCGGCCTCAACAGTCACAGCCCCAGCGAGCTGAGATGTAACATTACTCTACTTATAGCAGCTCTGTACTGCATTGGGTCTGGCTGGAGTCACTGGTGCGTCTATGAACGGTGGGGAGCAGTAAGAGACTATTCTAGAGACTGCCCTGTGACCAGCTTCTGAGATAAAATGTCCCTGGACAATACTTTGACCACAGTTCTGTTGGGAGGCAGGCCCCAGAGCCATTCACAGATGCCTAAGCCAGTCCTGGGGAGCAGGACCGCAGGGTGCCTTCCCCACATCTGGTTTCTCTTAGGCTGAGCCGAGTCTTTTAGCCCCTGTTCTATGCTATGCTTGTCTACCATGTGGGATCGCTAAAGGCCACACCTGCAAATACAGACAGAAAAGCAATTACTGCTTCAGAGACATGAACATGGAATGGTTAAGCGAGAAATGCACCAGCATATGTGAACTTGAATTGCCTCCTATTTAACTGTGGGTAGATGGGGCAGCATTTGCACACCCCTACCCCACCATCTGCCTATCTGTCTGTGACTCTATACCCAGACCCCTATTTTCCATCTTGTGGGAGGGTGTCCTCCCCCACCCCATCCCCCTAGCTATGCCTCAAATGTTCAAGCCCATTCTAGCCTCAGAAGAATCTTCCCCTCATGTTAATCTCCATTCACTTAGGTATGCTTTTTTTTTTCAGTTGCAGTAAAATAAAATACATGTAACTTAAGATTTACCATCTTAACCATTTTTAAGTATATCGTTCTGTAGTGTTAAGCTCATTCACACTGTTCTGCAGCCCTCACCACCATCCCCAGAACTCTTCTCATCTTGCAAAACTCAAACTCTATACCCATTAAACATCACTCCTCATTCCCCCTTTCCTCAGCCCCTGACAGTCTCCATTCTACTTTCTGCCTCCATGGATTTGACACATGGTGTCAGGGGCCAGAATTCCCTTCGTTTTTAAGGCTGAATAATATCCTACGTGTATATATATCACACTTTGTTTATCTGTTCATTTCCCCATGGACACTCGGGTTGTTTCCATCTTTCTGCATTTGTGAATCATGCTGCTGTAAACGGGAGTGTACAAATAGCTCTGAGACCCTGCCTTTAATTCTTTTGGGTATATATCCAGAAATAGTATGCTGGATCATGTGGTAATTTTATTTTTTTTATTTTCTGAGAATATAATCTTTTGAATACCTACATAATATTTCCCAATAAGTTTCTTGTACCATTCCCATATTGAAGAATAATAGTTTAACCATTTTCCTTCCAAAGGTTTTTTCCCCTCCATTTTTGCTATTACAGTGATTAACAAACACCCTTATATATATTCTTTGCAGAAAGAAATGTTTTCTTATGAATTTTCATAACTTTAGCTATTTGTTTGTTCATTATAACAAGAAATCATGAAAAGATACACAAGATTAAGTTAATAACAGCCCTCTCACTCCACTACCATAAATCCTATCCCAATGAGGCCACTGGATTTAACAGCCTGTTATATATTCTTACATTTAAAAAAAATTCTCAAACACATGTACACATATATATCTATTGACGTGGTTTGGCTGTGTCCCCACCAAAATCTCATCTTGAATTGTAGCTCCCATAATTCCCACGTGTTGTGGGAGGGACCTGAGGGGAGATAATTGAGTCACAGGGTGGTTTCTCCCGTACTGTTCTAACTGTAGTGAGGAAGTCTCATGAGAGCTAATGGTTTTATAAGGGGAAACTCCTTTTGCTTGGCTCTCATTCTCTCTTGCCTGCTGCCATGTAACATGTGCCTTTCACCTTCCACCATGATTTTGAGGTCTCCCCAGCAATGTGGAACTGTGAGTCCACTAAACCACTTTTTTATTTTGAGTATGTCTTTATCAGCAGTGTGAAAACAGACTAATACACCTATACATGTATATTTGTGTGTATGTATTCACCCATCCACTGGTCCGTCCACTCATCCCATATGTATGTGTGTTTACTGCACCTTCAACACTCGTAGTATGCGGTCATGCTACATATATTTCTTTGCAATGTACTTTTTCATTTTCTAGATCAAGATACATGGCTCTAGATTATTATTTTTAAATTTCTCCTCAATATTCCACATTTTGGGATATACCAGAATTTTTTCAACCATTCCTTTATGGGATTTTAAGGTGGTTTCTAGTTTTTGCCACCACAAACAATGCAGCAATAAATAGTTCAAAGGTCATCATGTACTGGTTATTTTTTATAGGCTAGTTTTCCAACAGTAGACCTGCCAGATATAAAGGTGTTTATGGTTTTAACCCTTAAAAATACCACTAAGTTAATAGATGCAGTTATCAAATACAAATCAATAATACATGAGAGTATCTAATTCCCCAAATCCACAGCAGCACACATTTTAATTTTTGCCAAATATGTGGGCAAAATAGGGACTTTCGTGGTCATTTTCGGGTACATTTCCCTGATTTTCAGTGAGATTCAGCATGTCTGCACATGTTTCATGGCTATCTGGACAGCTTCTGTGAGATGTCAGTTCGTATCTTTTGCCCATTTGGGGGAAGTGGGGGGAAAAATCAATTGTTCTTTTCTTATTAGGCTATAAGGTCTATCTGTTTCTGGTTTGGTTTTAATTTAACTTGTATTTGAACAATTAAGACTTGCAAATGTACCGTCTAAGGTACCAAGGGGGTACACAGCAAAAAGAGTGTCCTTCCAATCCCTTCTCCCCAGGACCCCAGTTTTTCTCCTGGAGGCACCTCATGTACATATATATGCATACATGTGACCATGTGACCAATCTCTACATATCCTACCAGAGGTGTTCTGTGTACATGGAAGCAACCATGTATAAATTATGTTCTTCCTCACATTTATAAAAATAGTGCCGTAGTAAGTAGTGTTCTGCACCTTGCCTTTTTGTTAACACTGTATAATGGAGAATGTTCCAATAAAAATGTAAAGAGCTTTGTAGAAGCTCCTTGTAATTCTGGAAATACTAACCCTTTTTCTGGTACTGTGTGTATTGGTCTTTACTTTCCCTAGGTATCATTTCCAGGCACTAATAGTAAATATTTACAAAATCAAATCTATCTAACTATTTTTATATGGCTAAAAAGTTTTAAAATCTTGTTTAAGAAGTTCTCCCATCCTCAAAGTTATATAAATACTTCCCCTTATATTTTCTTCCAGTGTTTTTATCGTCTGATTTTTTTTTGTAGTATTTTATTGTCTAATATTTTTATTTTTTGGAGACAGGGTCTCACTTTGTAACTCAGGCTGGAGTGCAGTGGCACAATCAGAGCTCACTGCAGCCTCAAACTCCTAAGCTCAAGCCATCCTCCTACCTCAGCCTCCTAAGTAGCTGGGACTAGAGGCATGCACCACCATGCCCAGCTAGTTTTTTTTTTTCTTTTTTTTTTTCAGTAGAGACAAAGTTTCCAGGTTGGTCTTGAACTCCTGAGCTCATGCAATCCTCCTGCCTCGGCCTCCCAAAGTGCTGGGATTACAGGCATGGGTCATGATGCCTGGCCTTACTTTTAGTTTATTTCAAAGATATTTTACATCTAATATCTTTAATTCACCTAAGTTTATTTTTGTTTAAGTAGGAGGTGGAGGTCATGCTTTCCTTTTGTTTTCCAAATGAACAGCCAATTTTGTCAATGCAACTATCCTTAAGCTTCTTATCCACTGAATCGAAATGTCACCTTTGTTGCATATCAAGCTGCTATACATAAATATGGCCTGCTCATCTATAAAATGGAAAATTCACTTATGCAATGTAAAGGATGGAAGAGGCCAGCAAAGTTGTTGAAAGTCCCTTCCAAATCTAAGTATCTTTGTTAAGAAGGGAAAATGAATGCTAGTCCAAAGGAAGAAGACAAGGGAGGACTGAGAGATGGGCATCAGAAGGCAAGGATGCCGCGTGGGCGTGGGACCCACGTACCCCATGGAGCTTCATGTAGAGGCCACAGGCATTGCACACGGGCTCGCCCTCCGCATTGCGGCGCCACAGCGTGGTGGTGGTGGTCTGGCAGTTGGCACAGGAGAGGCCCACTCGGCGGGAGGCAGACTGCAAGATAGGAAACAGACCCTTCATGTCCAAGTAAAAGGGGGGCACTGCCTTCCACCTCGCGCGCGGCTGCGGATTGGGCCTCCCTAATGGGAGGCAGGGCTGGGCCCTAATGACCCTGCATGAGATCTCTGACCTGTGACAGCACCTAACTCTCCTGTCACCTGAGCCACTGCGAGGAGTAAATCAGAACAAGGTTTCTGCTGCACGAGGAGAGCGAACGTGGGCACTGGAGACCTGGTTTCCAGTCCTAACCATCATTCACCATCAGGCAAATAACCAGCGAGCGCCGGACACTGCCGGAAGGAAAGCTTCTCCTGAAAGAAGCTGCAGGTGCCATGCACAGACGGAGAGTGAGGAATCATGGTGTCCAAATAGTATCAAAGTCTGAATGGCCCTGAGACCTCAAGAAAGGGAGGCACCAGGGTTTATCCCCTCTGTTCTTCCCTCCTTAATATAGTGCAATCTGGTTGGTGTTGATCAGAATCAAATTATATTAAAAAGGAGCATGAAGCCAGGAGTCAAGCCCCAGGCCCAAACTCTTCCTCAGCCATGGGGCCCAACACAAGCTGCTTGCACTTCTGGGCTTTGGGATTTATCAGCTGATCAACTGAGGTCAGGATAGAGACCAGCCTCTGAGGTGACCTTCCTTGCAGGGTTGGTGTGGATGGAGGAGACACTCCAGTCAACACCAGAGTGGGAACCAGGAAACCTGGATTCTGGTTCCAGAGTTCCAGATGGGAGACTCAGTACCTCAGTGACTGTGGGCAAGGCCACTAGCTTCTCTGAGCCTCACTTTCCGTTTCTGTGTGTTGAAGAGGTTGAACTGGACAGCCTGGATCATTCTGGTGGCTCCAGCTGACTCTCAAGTTGTGAGAATTATGGTGGAGCTCTCACCCATCTAATCCCCTGATCCACACCCTCAAGTTCCAAAATTCAAAACCAGAGGATGTCCCACCAAGGCGAGAGCCCTGCAGCCAGGTGCCGAGAGGAGGCCGCGAGGCAGGTGCTTACCAGCCGGCGCTGGGGCTTGATGAGCGGCCGGTTGATGCCGTTCATCTTGTGGTAGAGGCCGCAGGCGTTGCACAGATAGTGACCCGTCCCATCTCGCCTCCAGAGTGGGGTGGACATAGCCCCACAGTTGACACACTCTCTGCCTTCTGAGAAGTCGTCAAACATATCTACTGAGTTGGGGAGAACAGACAAGAAAAGACAGAGGATGAATTCTTTGTTTATGCCCATCTCTTACCTCTGAGAATCTAGAGCGCACAGAAACAATGCCCTTTCCTTGGAAGGCGAAGACCACCTTGGGCTGCTCTTGCTCTTCCTCACTCCGACTTCAGCCCCTGCCCCCTAATCCCAGACACTGCGAGCTCCCCTGAGCATGAGAAGAGGAAAGGTTGTAGTGATCACCCGCGTCCTGGGCTGGGAGGCGGGACACCTGGATTTCAGTCCAGATGTCACATTCAGAGAGCCTCCAGCCCTAGGCCTCTCACCTCCCACTGAGGTCCATGCAAACCTTCTTGCGCTCTCTTTTTCCTTTTCAAAGTTAGTAAGATTACTTTTCCCTCTGCATAAAGATATAAATATTTACCTTATGAAAATCAGTGCCAAAATATATAAGGAAAATTCAGATTGTCACTAATGTTT
Organism: Macaca mulatta; assembly: GCF_049350105.2. Lineage (NCBI taxonomy): Eukaryota > Metazoa > Chordata > Mammalia > Primates > Cercopithecidae > Macaca > Macaca mulatta. The sequence continues at coordinate 9,542,529 of NC_133413.1, forward strand.
TCAGCATTTGGTTCTATTGTATCCTTTGTAAGACTGTATTTTTTTTTTAAATCAGAGACAGGGTCACTCTGTCACCCAGGCTGGAGTACAGTGGTGCAATCATAACTCAGTCCAGCCTTGAACCCCTGGGCTCAAGTGATCCTCCAGCCTCAGCCTCCCAAAGTGCTGAGACTACCTGCCTGAGCCACTGTGCCCAGCCCTTTGTGAGACTTTTCTTTTTTTGAGATGGAGTTTCACTCTTGTTGTCCAGGCTGGAGTGCAATGGCGCAATCTCGGCTCACTGTAACCTCTGCCTCCCGGGTTCACGCGATTCTCCTGCCTCAGCCTCCCAAGTAGCTAGGATTACAGGCATGCACCACCACACACAGCTAATTTTGTGCTTTTAGTAGAGATGGGGTTTCACCATGTTGGTCAGGCTGGTCTCGAACTCCTGACCTCATGTGGTCCGCACGCCTTGGTCTCCCAAAGTACTGAGTACACCACACCCAACCTTGTGAAACTTTCATATGTTGATATGTATTTTTGCCAAGCTATATAATTCTGAGTCTGTGTGGGTCTTTTGCTTAATATCAAAACATTTTCCCAATGAGAAATTCTTTATAAACTCATTTTATAAAATTCTTTTTAAACTCATATCATTATTCCATCATATAAACGTGCCATCATTTAACTAGTATCATTCAACTATTAATTTTCATCCAGTTTTGGATTCTTATTTCGTAAACACTGCTTGTTTTGTGCATGAATCTGTGCATTTCTAGTTATTCCTTAGGATACTCTCCGAGAAGTAAAATTTCTGAGTCAAAGGCACTAGATTTCTTTTAAGTTTTTGGAATTTTCTAACTGTCCAGCAAAAAAAATGCTTCATTCATTCATTTTTTCTGTTTTAATATACCTGTATGGGCTGCTGTATCATAGTTTGACATTTTTCTTGCTTATTGGTATATAAAATAAAGGTGCATATTATAAGCCATGGCACCTTAGAGCTGCTCACATGAGCGGAGCGTCTCCCCGACTACCACAAGGCTGTTGGGTCTGTCGCTCCCTTCACTCGCTCACTCCTCCCCGCCATCACCTTTATCGTCCATGTCTACAGAACATTAAACTGACAGGTTCCACTTGTGTCCATTCTCCTCATCCTGATGAGACAGGCTGGGCCAGTTTTCTTACTCCCTGTAGTCTATATAAAGCCTGGCTCACAATCTCCGGAAGTCTCTCTGACTTCATGTTATCCTAATTTGCTGTCCCTAAACACATCTACCTTGGTCTCCAGATTCTTCCTATGCCGCTGCCAGAGGCAAGGGCAGATTCTTCTCTAGTGAAGAGGGGAGCTTTTATTGAGTTGGGAGGACAGGCGGTGAAGAGCTCTCTTTCCAACAGGACCTAGCCCGGGAGGGGGTCAAGGTTGTACATTTTGCTAGTTCTGTGGCCCAGCTACTTGCTCTAAGGGAATGTGAGCCAGAGAAAAGCATGGTGGGGGGCCCTTCCCCCAACTCTGGGTACACAAACAGTCATTTGCACCTGCAAACAGGTAGCTGTGTGTCCACACCGAGTAAACAGTGTGCAGGTGTGAGGGGCTATTTGCTCAGGCCAGGGAGCGGAGCACAGGCGTCACAGCAGAGGCTATTTTTACACCTGGGTCACACTGACAGCCTCTACCAAGGTCGCCTGCCCTCAGAGCCATACATGAGATGCGGCCACTCCCGCCTATGACTTGCTCCCAGCTGGACCACCACAATTAACACTACTGTTGCCACCTCTACAGTCGGTGCTTATGGCCTGTCAGCCTCACTTCTTTCATCCAGGTCTGCTCGTGAGGGGATTCGAGAGGCCAGGTATTTACAGAAGGACATTAGACCAAGCCAACTCCACAGCAGGAGGTGGACACAGGCAATGTCGTCATTTTGTTGGGTGTCCACAATAAACACTAGGTGGCACTACCATCTCAAAATTGAACCAAGACACGCAGTGTGGCCTGAATGACACTTGGACATAGAGGCCTTGTAAGATCACCTTTCCAGTCCAAACCTAGCACAACTCTCTCATTCTGGTTTCCTTTTTCATTTTAGTTTTCTCTTTAGAGACAGGACTCACTCTGTCACCCAAGCTGGAGTGCAGTGGTGCAATAGTAGCTCACTGCAGCCACCAACTCCTGGCCTCAAGAGGTCCTCCTGCCTCAGCCTATTTTTCTTTTTCTATCTTTTTTTTTTTTTTTTTTTTGAGACAGGGTCTCACTCTGTTACCCAGGCTGGAGTGCAGTGGGCCCTGCAACCTCAAGCTTCCTTAGTACCTGGGATTATAGGCACACGCTACCATCCCCAGCTAATTTTTGTAGAGACAAGGTTTCACCATGTTGCCCAGGCTGGTCTCAAATTCCTAGGCTCAAGTGCTCCTCCTGCCTTGGCCTCCCCAAATGCTGGGATTACAGGCATGAGCCACTGCACCCAGCCCTATTTTTCTTTATTATGAAAAAATGTAAACATTCAGAAGTAGACAGAATATGAAAGAGAACTCTGACTTAACCATCATCCAGTTGCCAATCATTTGTGGTCAATCTTGTTTTATCTATACCTCCATTCACTTTCCCCCATATTGTGCTACTGAAGAAAATCCCAGACTTCTATTACTTTATTCACAAATATCTCAGTATGTTGCTCTAACAGATAAAGAATCACACTCTTAAAAATAAGCAGACTGGCTTCTCTCCTACATTCTGGTTCATTTAAGTCAAAAACATCTCATAATGTGTTCCTCTTGTTCGGAGGGGAGATTCTCTTTTCTTCTCACAATTATTGTTTTATATGCAGGAATATCGGAGTGTTTTTTTTCTTCTTCCCACACTACACTGATGTAAAGAAAAAGTTTTTTTGAGACAGGGTCTCACTCGGTCCCCCAGGCTGGAGTACAGTGCTGCGATCTTGGCTTACTGCAGCCTCAACCTCCTGGGCTCAAGCACTCCTCCCACCTCAGCCTCCCAAGTATCTGGGACTACAGGTGCATGCCACCATGCCTTGCTAATTTTTTTTTTTTTTTTTTTTTTTTTTTGTATTTTTGGTAGAGACAAGCTCTCACTATGTTGTACAGACTGGTCTTGAACTCCTAAGCTCAAGCGATTCTCCCACCTCAGCCTCCCAAAGTGCTGGGATTATGGGCGTGAGCCACCGTGCCCACCCCAGAATCTTATTAAAGGACCCAGGAATTCCTGGAGTGTCCTCTCAGCTGCTGACTCACCTTTGGCTGCCTTGAGAACCCAACACATAGGTCTGCCTCGGAAGCTCCTGCAGGCTCACCTCAAAGTTGGGTTATGCATTCAAGCAACTATTTTACTGTCCAGGTAAAGTCACTGGAGGTTGCCAAATACGTATTCGTCACCAACAAATATTTACTGAGCATCTGCTATTTAATCACTCTGATAGATGTCACAGGAGCTAGGAGGGAACCCAGGTCTCGGAATGCTAATGGTGGACAACTTGATGGACAACTTGGATTTGAATATCAATAATGAGTAATAATATTACTCAGTTCGTTTTTAGAACATACCCTCAGCAGAGTGGGGGACTCATGGCAGACCCAATTGTCTAGGGCAGAAAGTGTGGAATCCCCACCAGCATAAAAGTCCCATTGTGATAGAAGGGTCAGGGGTCACCAAAACAGCCAAAGTAAAGGCTATGCTTCCTAAAGACACCCAATAGACAACCTGCAACACCTCCAAATCTGCAGAAGTTTCCATATTTCTGACCACAAAATCTTGCCATCCAACCCGGTCAATGAAATGTTACACACATTTTTAAACAATTACTTTAAAAACAAGGTAATCATAGAGGAAAATGTTGACCCTATAATGTTAAATGACAAACACAGCACTAAGTCCCAAACTAGCACTCACATCTGGTATGAACCTCGGTAAGCACCACTTCTCATTCCTTCTTAGGAGAGGTACTGAGAGGCAAGAATGATTCTGAAGCCAGGGGGCACAGCTGGGGCCTCGGATGCAGCCCCTCCCACCCAGTGCTGGCATCCCGGGAACTGCTCCAGCCACTTGGAAGGCATCACCCACGTTTGGAGGAAAGACTTGTAATAATAGTTGTAAAGCACTTTGCAAATGAGAGGAAAAACTTACAACAATGGCTGTAAAGTGCTTTGCAAACATCAAATGAGATAACAATGATGGATTATTGTTAGGAGGCTGAAGTTGGAGGGGTCAGGAGGGAAGGGGAGCGACCAGGACAAACCTTGGCGCTGGTTATTGGAGGAGGGGAGGACAGATAAAAGAGCTAGGAGATTGGGGAATCTGACCTTTCTTAAACCACTGGGGCTATGCTCAGAATTGTCTGTCTCTCTCAGCCGTCAGGTTTGAGACTGCAACCCGGGAACCAACCGACGGCAAGGCTGACCGTGTACACTTACTCGGTCTCCAAGTTGTTGCTCGTGGAAGTGTGAATTAATGATTAGTTTAGCAATGAAAAGCACAAAATAAACTATGTCCTAACTCCAAGGATGGGGATCTCACTCCTCACTTCCATCCATACCCTGCTAAAACAGTTTTTTTAAAGAGGAAACAAAGTCTGATAGTCTGATTTCTCAGACATCCAGTGCAATATGGATGTTCCTATGAATTAAGGCGAACTACTCCCACCCTAGTGCCTGAAAGAAGAATGTAGGCCAGGAGGTTGAAACATCCCACCCCGACTTCCCTACAAAGAACTGACGCCACCAGAGGCAAAGACTGCGACCTCTCCTCTCCTCTGACCTGCTCCATCCATCTTGGGGAACCCACCCACCCCACCAAGGGGAAGCCAATCAGGGCCGGGAGAGGGAAGGCATGGGAGGAAGAAAGGGAGAGGAATCAGAGGCCAGGGTCACGGTTCCGCTCTCCACTCCCTCCCCTGGGCGCTGCTGGCTGCTGGGGAGACAGCTCAGGCCACTGCTGCCGCCCCAACGGCGCCACAGAGCCTGGTCTGCTCGCCTGCAGATGCGCCCCTTAGACCTCCACCTGCTGGGGAGAGCTGGTGTTGAGCCCCAGCTCGCGCTGGAAAGAGCCTCACCCTCACGCCTGGAGGCAGAGGTGATGGGTCTCAGCCCCTTCACTGCAATGTCTGAAGCTCAAACATTTGCCATGTGTCTGTATAGGCGCCCCTGTACGAGTGCTGGACATAACGAACGTGGTGGAAAAACCCACGCTAACTCCTTGCCCTAAGTTGTTTTGGTCTAGCTGGGGATGCACAACTCAAAACTAATCGCTACCTTTGAGGTGACAAACTGCAGTGGGCCTGGGCCTCACACCGGTGCCCAGTCCACCACCTCCAGCTTCAGATCTTCAGCATAATGGACGTTCAGGGAGAGACACATCAACAGTGGAAAGGGCCCGTGCCCGGGGCAGCTGGGCAGTGCTACACAAGAAGGGCCGGGGGGCCAGGGAGACGCAACCCAGAAGACTTGTTGGAAAAGACCAGACCCCAGCCCAGACTGGGCAGGAGGGGAGGGACCTGCCCAGAGACCGTTCCCTGGGAACTAAAAGGGCTTCAGAGCAGAGTCTCAGCCCCACCCAAAGGTCCCTTGCTGAACCCCAGGCCCACGTCCCATCCAGAGTTCACTAGAGATGGAGCCTGGATTTCCCGACAGGCCCGGATCTGTCCCTGCGGCTGGCGCCTGGGTGTGGGGCACGAGGCCCAAACAAAGCCTGAGGTTTTCCTGGCAGCTCTCGAGCCCTGGGTCTTCTGGGCTTCGTCACGCTCGGCAGATGCCTGTGACAGGAGGCTGTCACGGGGAGGCCCGCACAGCTCCAGCGGGCTCCGGCAAGGGGATAAAATCACCTATTTTGGAAGCTCCCGCAGCTGCTGAACAGAGGAGGTTACCAGTTACCGCCCACCTTGCAGAGTCACCCCACGGAGTCCAAGGCCTCTGCTCCTGACCCTTATAAAGGACAAGACCCCGGGACGCCGGCTGGATGGAGTGACGGAATGTGACTCAGTTTTGTTTTGTTTTTCTTCCTGAATCACAAACAGACAAGGACACTGTGAAAGAAAAAAAACAAAATCAAACAAAACAAAAAAAAACAAAAACAAGAACGGAGGGAGGGGGGAATGTACAGAGAGACAGAGGAGGAAGAGGTTGAAGATCAAATGATAGAGGAAAATACACCTGCTCATATGCAAAGAGGTTTTACAGATGACAAAGAGAAAGATGAGCTTGAAGGCTGTAACGTGCAACCACACCTGTCACTGGAGGAACTGTGGAAAGACTCCAGCTCCGAAGCCCTGGGCCCCAGCGGCTCCTCCCTAGAGGTCTAAGAACTCCCAGCACCTCCGCACCTGCCTGGTCTGTGCTCATAGTCGGGTCAGCGTGGGAGGCTGGTCCAGGAGAGGAATGGCAATAGAGGAATGTTCATGTGCTTTAGAAAACAGATTCTGCCCAGGGCCACAGAGCTAATCAACAGCAGAGATGGGATCAAACCCAGGCTGGCCAGTCAGTCTCTTAACCGCAGGCCAGCATCCCACCAGCTCTGCCCACAGATGTCTTGGCCATCCCTGACCCTTTCCCCAGCGGCAGTAGCTGGCAGCAGAGAGAAAATCAGTCTCAATTTGACCTGTGAGCAGCAAGGGCTGTAGGAGTCCAGAGCCTAAGCATGCTCTGTTTTCCCAGCGTGTCTGATCCCAGAAACTTCCCAGCATCTCTGTTTCAATGCTGCTCAGCTCACCCACTTGGGAAATGCTTCCTGGCCTTCATCATTGTCAAGATTAGATTTTGAGACCTTCGAGAACCCCTACACGTGGGTCTATAATTATGGCATAAAGATTTCCCCATAAAATGCAGGATCAGTTGTTGGCTCCAGGAGAAATGTAGGATGCTTCTGAATTCAAATTTGAGCCTCTGCAATGACAATGCCTTAGAGCTAAGTCCGTGAACTTGTGGACTGTTGCATTACTCTCACAGGACCTTTTTTTTTTTTTGGGCAATGGGGTCTTGCTCTGTCACCCAGGCTGGAGTCCAGTAGCTCAGTCACAGCTAATTGTAGCCTCGACTTCCTGGCCTCAAGCAATCCTCCTGCCTGAACCTCCTGAGTAGCTGGGACTCCAGGTACACACCACCACGCTCAGCTAGTTTTTGTAGCATTTTGTAGACATGGGGTCTCACTATGTTGCCCAGGCTGATCTTGAACTCCTGAGTTCAAGCAATCCTCCCACCTCAGCCTCCCAAAGTATTGGTATTACAGGCATGAGCCACCACTTCTGGCCACAAGCACTTTCTTGAAACAAATGAAACAAAAGTATCGTGGTGAATATGACTTCATTTGCTGCATCTCGACACTAAACATGCAGACTCCCAGAAAATGGTCACCATGGCCCCTTCCCACCAGAGAACCGCAGGCTGGGACACTATTTTTAAAACAAAGGGCCAGGTATGGTGGCTCATGCCTGTAATCCCAGCACTTTGGGAGGCTGAAGCCGGTGGAACACTTGAGGTCAAGAGTTCAAGGCCAGCCTGGCCAACATGGGGAAAGCCTGTCTCTACCAAAAATATAAAAAATAGGTGGGCATGTTGGTGCACCCCCGTAATTCCAGCTACTCGGGAGGCTGAGGCAAGGGAATTGCTCGAACCCAGGAGGCAGAGGTTGCAGTGAGCCGTGATCATGCCACTGTACTACAGTCTGGGAGACACAGTGAGACCCTGTCTCCAAAAAAATGGAAAAGGAACAAAGAAGGGACCTGAAAGACTGCAGTGAGCTCTACATTTCTATTTGAAAACTCTCCCCAGTGCCGGCATTTTGCCCCTATACCAATACATTTTTTACAAAGACTGTCTTGCCAGCTGTCACCTTCAGGTGAAAGAGCTGTGGAGTTTTCCTGGGGGCCTCCGTGTGGGAAGCTACGATCAGTCCCAGAGTGGAGGGGCCTGGGCCTCCCAGCTGCTGTGTCTGCAGAGACCCTGCCCGGCAGTCCCCACCCCGAAACCTGGGACAATGTTCTCCTCTTTGTGCTGTCCCCCTCCCCGGGTTAATCTGGGAGCCCTGTGACTCACCATACAAAATGGGACACTTCTGAGGGGAGGGGGCACATTACTAATTATTCTTAAAGCACAGTCTTAACACCAGGGTGTGTGGCAACCCTCTGCAGACCTCACTGTCAGACCTGCATCCCTGACATGCTAATCCCTCCTCTCTGTGTCTCCCTAGTGTCCCAGCTGACAGGTAATACGGCTTACTTGCCCCCTCCCAGACAAGCCAGGAAAGAGGCCAGGACACCGCATTGGGCGCTGGGTCCTGCAGCTCCTGGGACTTCCGGCTTCAAGCTCAGATACAGCCAGGGTAGCCCTGGCTGGGGATCAGCACTTGAAAATATTTACTCCTTCCTGGCCTCTGGGGACTGCATGCAAAGGGCGCCCCCGCCGCCGCTTCCCTGTTCAGTGCCTTGTTGAGTTGGCTCGCTCTGCACATCCCCAGTCCTTCTGTGGGAGAGGCTGTGAGGTCCAGGAGCAAGGGGCAGTTGGCACAGTGGTACAGTCTTAAAACCTGCAAGCTGGGTCTGGGCTATTCCGTGAACATTCAGAAGAGGACACCAAGGTGCAGAGCAGGCCGGTCAAGTGCCTCATCTGAGCTCCCAGTCCTAGCCTTCCACAGTACCACACTGCTCTCCGCTGGACCCCGCCACCTGTAGCACCCTGCACACAGCAGAAGCTCCAGACACAACAGAAACTCCGCACACACGACAGAAGCTCCGCGCGCGACAGAAGCTGCGCGCACGACGGAAGCTCTGCACACAGAGCCATCGAACCATCGAGTTTCAACAAACCCAGTGCCTAGAGAGTCCCGTGAGGCGGCGGAAATGACGATGCGACAGGGCTGGGCTTCCGGCCGGCTGGGCTGCCTGGCCACTGAGATGCCATGTTCCTGGACACGCACCATAATTCAGCTGTGAGAATTATCTGTGCAGGGCCAGAAGTTTCCGTGTGTGTGTGTGTACACATACATGTGTGTATATATGTGTGTATGTAAAATCATATATAATGGATGTATATGGAAAATTACACCGCGTTGCACAAAAAGCCAGCCCACTCGTGCTAGCAATAAAACTGCTCTAATTAATTCACTGGAATAAACAGTTTTTAGAGGGAAAATGTCTATTTTTCAGATGTTCCTGCCAAATACTGGAAACAACCAAGATGCCCAACGGTAGAAGAATGAATACAAAAACAAAGTTTCAGTAAAGCCATACGGGAATTGGAGTTGGTTTATTAAATGACAACTGGATAGACTATGTTCTTCAGATTTTCTCTTTCTGTAACATGGTTTAAATTAGTTAAATATGCAGTTAATTAAACAAGCATCTCTGCCTAGGCACTGCAGGATCGGAGATGTTTATTTTCTTCAATTTCCTGGGATCCTCCTGGTCTGAAAGAAAAAATACAAAGTACTTTTTCCACTTTGGGCCCAGCTGCCTCCCCACCACAGTGGCAGCCCCATCTGGGCTCAGGCATCGCTATGGCACCAACTATTCCTCCCACCCTACAGAAAGAAAGGGAGAACCCCTCCCTTCGGGGTACAGTCCCAGCCAGGGTAGAATGTACATGAAGAGCTTGCCAGTCATGCTGTGGACAAAGGCTGGCACTGGTCCTGGTTCCTCCAAGTCACTGTGTTGTGATGATGCTCCTCTCCAGGCTCCTCCCAGCTTGCCTCAGTCATTTTAGTGTGCCCTGGGGTTGGGGGATGTGGGGAAGCAGACACTCTGGGTCTTGATGGGAAGCGTGACATGGTACACCCACAGCCAGTGGGGAAAGCAATTTGGCGATATCTTATCAAAAGTATAAATGCATGTGTCACTTGATCCAGAAACTCCACTTCCAGGAATGTATCCTCCAGATTACTTTTGTGTAAAATGGTTTATATACAAGGAGATTCACTATGGCATGTTTTTCCATAGCAGAGGACTGGAAAAACCACTCTTAGGTTCATCAATACAGGACCGGTTAATTCAGTGAAGGCATACTATGTAGCCATAAACAATGGTCTTGATGTACTGATATGGAATTCTTGCCAGTATATGCTGTGAAATATTAGAAGGCATGGACAATACATTGATATTCTCTTACAAAAAGAAGGGGAGAAGAATCTGTACATGGATTTGTTTATATATACAATGAACATTTTTAGGAGGACAGACAAGAAACTGATCATACTGGTTGCTTCCAGGGCGGCGTCTTGGTGGCTCATGGAGGTACTTCTCATTGTTTGCTGTTGTGTACCTTTTAAATACTCAACTATTTTAATGTTAATGTATTTCTTATTTGTGACAGTGATTTTTTTTTTTTTTTTTTGAGACAGAGTCTTGCTCTGTCACCCAGGCTGGAGTGCAGTGGCATGATCTTGGCTCACTGGAACCTCCATCTCTTGGGCTCAAGCAATTCTCCTGCCTCAGCCTCCCCAAAAGCTGGGATTACAGGTATATACCACTATGCCTGGCTAATTTTTGTATTTTTAGCAGAGATGGGGTTTCCCCATGTTGGTCAGGCTGGTCTTGAACTCCTGATCTTAGGTGATTCGCCAGGGTTGGGCTCCCAAAGTGCTGGGATTACAGGCGTGAGCCACCGCACCTGGCCTATGATTCTTTTGCATGTTAAATAAAGTACAGAAATATGTCATGGGCTAGCATCATCACTCATGCAGTAACATTTTTAATTTAAAGCTGGGCAGGTTCCATTTTCAGATTTTTCCACAAAAGCATCTTTTCTCTCACCTTACTTTCCTACAAAAGCATCTTAATTCCCTAATGAGAAAATGGAACCCATTTCCCAAGTGGGTCCTTAGCTTTGCTGCACTCCTAAAGCTGTTGACCCGCTGTCATCTCTCACAGTACCCTAGCTCCTGCCCCAGGGAGCCCCAGACTCAGCCCCGGGGAACCCTGGCCTGGCTTCTAATGCTCAGTGATATGGTCCTGGTTCCTTTTATTTATTAGGAAGACTGCAATGGAGCTTTGGCCAGAGGAGACTTAAGCTGGGCTAGTCTGGGCCGTTTGACTCTGCAACCCCAGTTAGGAGCTGGCAGGACGGAAAAGGAATAGTGAACAAATTGCCAGGGCAGCTCCCGCAGGGACCGAGACAATGGGTCTGCAGGGAGAGGCTTTTCCTTCCAGGCCCATGGCCTGCCGTCAGGAGGAAACAACTTCCCCTTCGCCCCTGGAATGGCAGCAGCAGCAGCCAGCTGGGAGATTTATGGAGATATAATGTGACCTCTTTATTGCCCTGAATGCTAGGGAGGCATTTCAGGGGAGATTTACGCCTTTCACAAGAGGAGGCGAGCAAGGGTGTAGAAATTTATACGTGGGGACTGTTTTCCCCTCTCGGGGGTTTCTGGGGGATTACTTAATCAAACCAAGGTTAAGCTCCAATCGCCATCACTTTACATCTTCTTCTCCTGCTAATCCACCCAGTTACCCTGCTACCCTGAAAGCTTTTTGCATGAAATGCAGAGTCTAAGCCAAGTTGCAAGGGATCTGTTAAGTTCTGAGTTCATTTAACACAAAACAAAACAAAAAATAAGAATGAAGACCAGATTTCCAGGGCCAGGAGACAGTGCCCTGCAGCCATGGACCTGGGCAGCACACGTTTTGCTTATATAGGCCTCAGATCTTCTTTGTGAAAGGAAGGTGTTAGACCAGATGACTTAGGTCCTTCCTAGTGTGAAAATAATCTAGATAATATCAGATCAAATGCTAATGCTATACCTTACTCTGCACCAGCGATTTTTCTGTCACTTTTTTTTTTTTTTAAGCTGCAGAACTCTTTCTTCAAAGAAAATGTAATCTGAGGAAGCCCAACATTAAAGACAGAGGAATGCAGTTGACTGGGCGAAAGGGTGGCTTCGTCTTCTACCCAGCACTCCTTCAGGTCCACATCCACACTTCCCGGGGCCTTGAGGAAGGTCCTCCAGCCTCTAGAGGGCGCCCTGCGCTGCAGAGTTCCCGCCAAGCGCTGTTCAGGGCTCGCCTGATGCGGTCAACCGGGTCCGCCCCCGGCTTCACTATCAGAAGCCTGGCAGACCAGACATAAAGGCAGGGGCTGGGGCAATTCCAGACGCAAGCAGAGGTGGACGCCTTGGCCAACAGTCGTTTCCCCTCTCTTGGTCTGGTCTCCACAACTCAAAAGTGCAGTGGTTGGAAAAGATGATTTCTTTTTTCTTTTCGAGACAGAGTCTCGCTCTGTCGCCCAGGCTGGAGTGCGGTGGTGCCACCTCGGCTCACTGCCAGCTCCGCCTTCCGGGATCACGCCGTTCTCCTGCCTCAGCCTCCCAAGTAGCTGGGACTACAGGCGCCCACCACCATGCCCGGCTAATTTTTTGTATTTTTTTTAGCAGAGACAGGGGTTTCACCGTGTTAGCCAGGATGGTCCCGATCCCCTAACCTCGTGATCCACCCCCGGTCGGAAAAGATGATTTCTAGGCTCCTACTTGTGAAAGCATTCAAGGTGGCACTGCATTCTAATTCTCATTTATGTTTTTAGTCCCTGTCCCCTTCAATTTGTGTTTAAATTATACAATTTTTAATTGCTACAAAAATTCAAACAGGCCAGGCATGGTGGCTCTGGTCTGTAATCCCACCCCTTTGTGAGGCCGGAGTATGGCTTGAGCTCAGGAGTTCAATACCAGCCTGGCAACATAGTAACTCTCTTAAAAAAAAATAATTAGCTGGGCGTGGTGGCCCTCGTCTGTAGTCCCAGCTACTCCAGAGGCTGAGGTAGGAGGATCACTTGAGCCTGGGACTGCGGGACTGCAAGCCTGCAAACGAGTTATGATCGCACCACCGCACTCCAACCTGGGTGACAAAGCAAAACCCTATCTTAAAAAAAAAAAAAAAAAAAAAAAAAATTCAAACAAACAGTACAGAAGAATGTCACATAGAAACAAAAGGTCCCAACTAGGCGCGGTGGTTCACGCCTGTAATCCCAGCATTTTGGGAGGCCGACGCCGGCGGATGACCTTAAGTCGGGAGTTGGAGACCAGCCTGAATAACATGGATAAACCCTATCTGTACTAAAAATACAAAATTAGTCAGCGTGGTGGCACATGCCTGTGATCCCAGCTACTCGGGAGGCTGAGACAGGAGAATTGCTTGAACCCAGAAGGAGGCTGCAGTGAGCCGAGATCGCACCATTGCACTCCAGCCTGGGCAATAAGAGTGAAACTCAGTCTAAAAAGAAAAAGAAAAAAAAGAAACAAAAGGTCTCCACCATCACCATTATCCCATCCCCAGGGGCAGAGGTGGCTAACAATTTTTGTTTTTCCAGATATCTTCTACTTCATTAATGAACATTTTTATTTTTAGAAATTTTAAAATTACATAAAAACAAAAAGGACACTGTAACAATTCTGTTTATTCCCCCACCATCTGCTATCCAATCACTATATTGAATTTAGTGTATATCCTTCTAATTAGTCTATATACTTCTACACACAGGTATAAATGTTCCTCTGAAGAACATAAGCATTGCTTTGCAATTTTAAAGATTTACATGAATGCTTTCTTTAAAAAATATGAAATATTTCAGTCAATGAGAAAAAAAATATATAGCAAACACTCTTAAACCCACCACCAGCTTTTTCAAATCTTTATATTTTACCATATTTGCTTCAGATGTTTTTAAAGAAATACAACACTGCAGATACAGTAGGTGCCTCTGTGTAACCCACAATTCCAGTCTCTTTTTTGCCCATTATGTTTCCCAGTTTGAATTATACATATGGATTTGCTTTATTTGAGTTGATTTATAGTTTTCTATTATATTAACAAATCACATTTTACTTGTTCATTTCTTTATGGTTATGGACTAAATGTCTGTGAATACCCCAGATTTAGATCTTGCAATCCTAACTCACATGTGATGGTATTTGGAGGTTGGGCATTTGGAAGGTGAGCAGGCCATCAGATGGAGCCCTCATGAATGGGATTATTACCGTTATAAGAAGAGAAAGAGGCTGGGTGCAGTGGCACACTCCTGTAATCCCAGCACTTTCAGAGGCCGAGGCAGGTGGATCACCTGAGGGTCAAGAGTTCGAGACCAGCCTGACCAGTATGGTGAAACCCCCCCATCTCTACTAAACATACAAAACTTAGCCAGGCATAGTGGTGCGTGCCTGTAATCCCAGCAACTCAGGAGAGGCTGAGGCAGGAGAATTGCTTGAACCCAAGAGGTGGAGGTTGCAGTGAGCCGAGATTGCACCATTGCATTCCAGCCTGGGTGACGAGCAAAATTCCGCCTCAAAAAAGAAAAAGAAAAAAAGAAAAGAAAAGACAGAAGAGATATCTCCCTACACCCACCCCATGTGTAGATGCAGCGAGATTATGGTTTTCTGCAAAGCAAGCTTGGGACTCTCATCAGACACCAATCTGCCAGTGCCTTGATCTTAAACTTCCTGGCTTCCAGAACTTTGAGAAATAAGTGTTATTAAAGCCACACATTCTATGGTACTCTGTTACAGCAACCTAAACTGACTAAGACACTTACTGATATATATTCAGATTGTTTTCAGTTTTTTGGTGTAATAGCAGTGCTTCATCAGGCATCCTTGTACATGTCTGTTTATACATATGAGAAAAGTAGGATATAGGAGATTTATTTTAGCCATGTTCAAATGTATATGCATAAAACACTTAAGCTTGGTTTGGTGCTGTTTAAGTTGTTATGCTGTAAAAAACAAATATTTATTTGTTTGCTGTACACATTACATGTCAGCTACAAGTTGGCTGAAATTCTGTATGTGTACTTCACTCGGACATGCAAGTTGAAGGCAAAATCTCTATGTGGTCCATGCCAGCCTTGTGGCAGGGGGCAAAAAGTCATGACAGAACCATGTAATGGCTCTTAATGCCTCTTTGTGGAAGTTGCATAGTGACTTTGAGTCACATGTTCTTGATCAAAGCAAGTCTCATAGCCAAGCCTGTGTCATCAGGGTGGTGGAAATAATCCTCACCAGATATGGGCTCCCTCAGTATGGGAAGAACAGAGCAGTGTGCTGAACACACGCTGTTTCTGAAGGGAAGCATATCTATTTAGACATTTTTCCATATCAGCACAGATCTACGTCTCTCTTTGAAGAGGATTTATTAGTTTTGTTTTGTTAAGACACATAACGTTTACATTCTACTCCATAATTCTCACAGCTGTTTAGCTGTAGATGATATTTGAAAGGATTCAGTGCTCATGCCAATCTTTTTATACCACAGCCTCCCCATTCCTAATACCTTGGCTGCATTTCAGCAAGTGATTTTTCACTGCTACACACAACAGGGCTGCAATGAACATCACTGCTTTAGCTTCTGTGCCAGCATGTCTCTAGTTTGTTTTGATTTATGATAAGGCAAGTTCCCCTTTCTTAAGTCTCCTTTTAAAAAATTATATTGGCTATTCTTGTACAATAACTCTTTCATATAAATTTTATAATCAGCTGGACACGTCGTATTTAAGAAATCTTGTTGGGATGTTTCCTGAGACTGTGTTAAATTTATAGGTTTGTTTGAGGGAGTTTGGAATAAAGAATGCTGCCAACTTTTCCAATCCAAGCATCTAGTATCTTTCTCCATTTATTCATGTCTTCTTTTATGCCCTTCAGTAAAGCTTTATAGCTTTCTCCACAGGGAACTTACATTTGTTTACTGAAGTTGACCAGTCTTTCATCGCAAATAATGAAAACATTGCCACTTTTCTTCCTATGCCATTTATTTTAACAGGGAAATTTACTCCTGGCTGGAGAGCTGAGAGGTATGGACCAGCTCTTGAAGTCTTTCCTTAAATGTGGTCTGGATTTATATTATATTTGGCAGTTTTCTATAGTTGGGGATATGAGTTGTCTCTTAATTTCACTGCAGATAAAAGTTTTACTTGATTTGGGGGTTTCTTTTCATCCAATGTGCTGGTCTTCAGGGAGGAGGGGGAGAAAGCAAACCTTTACTCTGCCAGCCTTCGCAGGAAGTCTCCACCTGTTCTTCAGACCAAACATACACCCTTCTCAAATTCCGTCAGCTCCTCTTCCTCTAGCCTTCAGATTCAGGTTCACCTGACGTGTTCATGAATCTTTATGGCAATCAATTGCATCTATCTTGAATTTTCTATTTTATCTTGAATTATTTATTTTGCAACAGCCGTTCATTTTTTGGTGTTACTTTACTTTTTCTTCCCAACCTCTCTCTGTTTTGTTTTGTTGCTCTAGCCTCGGAATTCTTTGGCCAAGCAAACATTTACAAATCAAATATAAAGTAGATGAAACAGAGCTTCTCTGCAATAGGGGCCCCACAGACCCTGCTCTCAGCCTTCCTTCCAACTAAAGCACCTGCGCTGAAATCAGTGCTCCTGGAGCATAGTTCCATGACAAAACGTCTAGTAGTTCAATCTGCCTTTTTACAAATAAATTTCACTTACTTGGCAGACATCTTAGGTGGAGCATGAAGCTGCTACAAAAATCTACAGTCTTTTATTATGTGTGGTTAATAGTTTTAATCCAATCTGATTTGCATTCCAAAGGAAATTATAAAAGTGCATTCACTGCTATATTTTATGAATGTAACTTAAACTTTTAATGCAGATTATAAACATGATAAATTTGCAGATCAAAATCGGACTAGTTGCTTGTAGTACAACATTTAAAAATCACCATTTTCTACCTCCTCACCAAGGATAACCTTCTCCTTATTGATCAGCCCTGTTCTGACAGCAGGATAACACTGAGACTTGGGCAAACAGAAACACTGACGAGCCAAAAAGGCAATCTTATAGAACAAATTCTGGATGGATAGTTCTACCTAATCTTCCATTAATGCTACTTACACCTTTGGCCAAAGAAGGAAACAGAATGAGGTGTTAGGAAAAAGGTTTTCACAATTTACTTTCTACTAGCTAAGCTTGCACACTGCCTCTCCATTTTTCTCTTCTTTATTTTAAATTGTGATAAAATACATATAAAATTAACCATCTTAACAATTTTTAATCGTACAGTTCAGTGATAGTAAATGTGTTCACACTGTTGTGAAACTAATCTCTACAACTGTTTTCATCTTGCAAAACTGAAACTCTGCACCCATTAAACACTAACTCCCCATCCTCCTGCTCCCCTCTCTCCCCCACCACCTGGCAAGCCCCATTCTACTTTCTGTCTTCGTGAATTTGACTGCTCTGGGGGCTCCACAGAAGTGGGATCATACAGTATTTGCCCTTTGGTGACTGGCTTGTATCACTTAGCGTAATGTCTTCGGGATTCATCTATGTCGTGGTAGTGCAAGACTTCCTTCTCAAGGCTGAGTAATACTCCACTGTGCACATAGACCACATGTGTTTATTCATTCATCCATGGATGGACACCTAGGCTGCTTCTACTTTTTGGATATTGTGTCTCTCTCTTTTAATCAATAATGCGCTCATTTTTACAAGAAAATAAACATTGGGAATAAATGTCGCCTCAAAAAAAATCAATCAAATGTGGATCACTGTGGCTTTGCTGATCCAGCTAGGAAACTCCTCAAGACCGGGTCTTCATAAGACTCAGTCTTTCAGGAAGAAACTCAGAGGCAGTGGTAGCTGCAATATTATTCTCTTGCTGACCAAGAGTGAACAGATTACAGGTAAGGAAATGAAAAACCAAGAAAGTCAGGACCAAAGGAGAATCCTGCAGCAACAAATCGAGAGGGAAGGAAGGCTGTCCGAGAAGCTCGCCCTGGCAGAGCCATCCAGGCACATGGGCTGCACCTCAGTGGGCATTGGGCCACATGCCCTGAAACGGGAGTTCCTGGGGCAGATGACACGAGACAAACAGAGAGGGCACTGGCCAGGGAAGTCAGGCTGACCTAGGTCCCGCCAGCCTCGGGACCTCTGTGGCCTTGGGCAGGTCCCTGTGACCTGGGTTTCTTCTCCTGCCCATGGACATTACAGTTCCTGCCCACAGGAAGTCGCTGGAATAAATAACAAAACAACACCAGGACAGTAGGGAACATCATAAGCGCTCAGTGTTTGCTGGGCCTCAATGCCACCACCAAATATCACACCTTTCCCCACAACTGCTCTGCTGAGCAGGCTGGCTGCGGCCTGAAGACCCAGGATCCATCCTCCTCTTTGCTGTCTACACCTCTGCCTAGTTCTTGTCCTCTGGCCCCTACATGGAGGCCAGACAAAGCCCCCAGCTCCTGATCAGAACGGTACAAATAATCACCCTTCAATTCCCCTTGTTTCACATTCTATTCAGAATTTTAATAAAATCGTTAAAACATCCCGACAGTGAGTGTTCACCTTCACTGAATCTCACAGGTCATCAGAGGTAGAAGGGCTCACAGATCTAAGAGGTATCTGGTTTCAATTCACTCATCTTCACAAGAATCAAAAGCCTAGGCAAGCCCGTTTGGCTCCTCTGAGATGGACACCACGTCCATGTCACTCCTGCAGTGAAGATGGAAGCACAGGAAATTTGGATCCTGACTCCCGCCCATAAAACCACTCAGTGAGGCCAGGCACAGTGGCTTGTGCCTGTAATCCCAGCACACTGGGAGACTGAGGAAGCAGTATCACTTCAGCTCAGGAGTTCAAGACCAGCCTCGGCAACATGGCAAAACCCTATCTCCAAAAAATACAGAAGTTAGCTGGGCATGGTAGTAATTCCAGCTACTCAGGAGGCTGAGGTGTGAGGATTCCTTGAACCCTGGAGGTAAAGGCTGCAGTGAGCCATGATCACGCCACTGCACTGCAGCCTGGGCAATGGAGCAAGATCTTATCTCAAAAACAATAAAAACAACAACAACAACGATAACAAATAGTAAGTGGCAGGAATATCCAGGAATTATACACTGGGTTTAAAAACCAAAAATGCATAACTAACTAATAAGTAACTCCTCATTTTCCTTTCTTCTCCACACTCACTCAGAATTGAGCAGCCACCATAGGTCAGATGCATTTCCAGGCAGAAATTCACAGGGCAGCGGACTTAACCCCTGCTTTTCAGCGAACAAATTTTATACCATGATAATTCAAGCTGGAATGATTCACTTATTTCTAGAGATTACTAGAGACCAACGCCGTGAGGGCTTTCTCAGAACACACACTATTAAACCACACAGTCCTTCTTCCTTTCTGAGTTCAACCTAAGTAGCTTCTGCATTTTTAAATTTTTTTTGAGATGCAGTCTCACACTGTTGCCCAGGCTGGAGTGCAGTGGCACAATCTCGGCTCACTGCAACCTCCGCTTCCCGGGTTCAAGCGATTCTCCTGACTCAGCCTCCCGAGTAGCTGGGATTATAGGTGCATGCCACTGTGCCTGGCTAATTTTTTGTATTTTTAATAAAGATGGGGTTTCACTATGTTGGCCAGGGTTGTCCTGAACTCCTGACCTCGTGATCCACCCGCCTTGGTTCCCCAAAGTGTTGGGATTACAGGCGTGAGCCACCATGCCTGGCTTCTGCATTTTTTCTTTTTGTTCAGACATCACTGGAGAAAGTCATCTGGTCCCAACTTCCTCAGCTAGATCTTTTCTTTTTTTTCTTGTTCTGTCACCCAGGCTGGAGTGCAGTGGCACAATCATGGCTCACCACAACCGGGTTCAAGTGATTCTCCTGCTTCAGTCTCCTGAGTAGTTGGGATTATAGGCACCTGCCACCACACATGGCTTATTTTTCTATTTTTAGAGAGACGGGGTTTCACCATGTTGGCCAGGCTGGTCTCGAATTCCTGACCTCGAGTGATCCCTCCTGCCTCAACCTCCTGAAGTGCTGGGATTACAGGCGTGAGCCACCATGCCTAGCCCTCAGCTAGATCTTTAAAATATTCTAAAACTATGACTATAACCCCATTAGTCTCTGCTTACCTAAATGTGCTCCCCTATGTAAGATAAATTATAGACAGTAAGTTGGATATGGGGTCTACGACCTAAATGTAGGTTAATACTGAGAAAGAAAGCAAATTCTCACTAATATAAAACCCCACTTAATTCAACTTGGCAGCCTCCTATGCAATCTAACCCTTTATGTTATTGAATCCAGGGCTGGGCATAGTGGCTCAAATCCATAATCTCAGCATTTTTGGAGGCTGAGGAAGGAGGATTGCTTGAGCCCACGAGTTGAAGGCTACAGTGAGCCATGACCATGCCACGGTACTCCAGCCTGGGCAACAGAACAAGACCCTGCCTCTACAGAAAGTAAAATGATAATTAAAAAAAATTAAAAAGCTGGGTATAGTGGCGCACACCTGTAGTCCCAGTTACTTAGGAGGCAGAGGCAGGAGGAGTGCTTGAGTCCAGAAGTTCGAGGCTGCAGTGAGCTATGATTGCAGCGCCGCACTCCAGCCTGAGCAACAGAGTAAGACCCTGTTTCAAAAATAAAAGTAAAACAAAAAAGATCCTATTTTAAATATTTCCTTTAATGATAATAGCTAGCATTTATTAATGGTTGGCTTAATGACTAATATTTGGCTGGGTGCAGTGGCTCACACCTGTATTCCCAGCACTCTGGGAGGTTGAGGTGGGTGAATCACCTGACATAAGGAGTTTGAGACCAGCTTGGCCAACACAGTGAAACCCCATCTCTACTAAAAATACAAGATTAGCTGGGCGTGGTGGCGGGGGCCTGTAATCCCAGCTACTCGGGAGGCTGAGGCAGGAGAATCGCTTGAAACTGGGAGGTGGAGGTCACAGTGAGCCGAGATCGCACCACTGCACTCCAGCCTGGGCAACAAGAATGAAACTCCATCCATAAATAACAAATAAATACAGACTAACATTTATAGATACTTACTACATGCCAAGTACTATGCTTTATGAATATTATTTCTTAGCTTCTGTGGAGTAGTTTCTATTTCAATTTTATGGGCATGAAAACTGGGTGACATTATATAGGGTAAAGATGAAATTTTTTTTTACTTTTTTTTTTGAGACAGTCTCACTCTGTCACCCAGGCTAGATCATGGCTCGCTGCAGTCTCCATCTCCCAGACTCAAGCGATCCTCCCACCGCAGCCTCCCTAGCTGGGGCCACAGACACACACTATCATGCCGGGCAAATTTTTTGTATTTTTGGTAGAGAAGGGGTTTCACCATGTTGCCCAGTCTGGTCTTGAACTCCTGAGCTCAAGCAATATGCCCGCCTTGGCCTCCCAAAGTGCTGCAGGCATGAGCCACCGCACCCAGGCTAGCCGGAATTTTAAATCAGGTTCCTGACTCCAGCTTCTTTAACCACTCACTAGACTCTACTGCTTCTCCTTATCAACCGCCAAATAAAACGTTGGAGGTCCCCATAAGGATTATAAGCAAAATTCCTGACAACAAAGGAAAAAGGGGTCTGGCTAACGGGCTCCCCCTTCACCAGGAACAGCTGCTTATATGGCCAGCTCTCCCCTTCCCAGCAGGCGGGTCCATTCTCCTCTTCCTTCTCCTCCCATCCTCTGCTTTGTGCTGGGGAAAGGGTCCCCATTATTTATGCCACTCCTGGAGATGTGTTTACACAGGGAAGGAAACTCAATATCAACATTCCCCGAAGGAAAGTGTCTTGTCACTTCTGTGAAGCTTTTCAGGCAGGGAGTCACTATCCTCCAAGATTGACAGGCACTTACCGCCTTTAAACGCCTTTAAACAGGGTCTGAAGGGAGCTTCTTTCCCCGTGGCGTTTGTTATGATGAGGCTGAGAACGTGGCTGGCACACACAGCTCTTCTGGTGCCTCAAGGGGCTCTCCAGGAAGGATCCTGGGGAATCTACTCAGAGTGAGTTGGAGGGAAAAACAGTGGGCTGAGGCACCCAAGATGGGAAAGGATAAACTGGATGAGTGAGAAGTCCAGAAGTCCCTTTGAGCTGGCAGGGAAAGATTGTGAGTCATCTGCTCCGGGTCCAGAACACTGATGGAATGTGAAGATGGTGGGGGAACTTTGGAAGCCAGGAGGGCACCATCAGGGCCCAGCAGAGCACCAAGGGATCAAGTGAGGAGGCCAGGGGTGTTTATAGGCCAACGCAAGGGCACACTGCCTGTCCACTTCCTCATCTCCCTTGCCTGGCTCTGGGCCTCCCAAGGCCTCCAACTGCATCAGAAGCCAGCTCTGCAGAGCTCATCCTCCAGCCCTCTGCACCGCCCCCACTCCCCTGGGGGCTCTCTCCTACTCTCAAGGGTTCAAACGGAGGCTGGAGGGTCCCACATGTGCACCAGCCCTTAGCCCTCAGACTCCAGCCACTACCACCTGTGCCACTGTCCCCGAGACATCTCCACCTGCACCTTTCTCCCTGCCTCAGACCCAGGAGGTCCCCGGTGTTGGCCACACCTCACTGCCCTGTTGCCGTGTTACTACCTTTGAGAACATAATGTTAGAACTTTCTGCACTCTCCTCTCGCCTCCTGGCCTTCTAGGTTTTGGGCGCCTTTGCTCCCTCAGTCTCCTCCGATGTCTCTCAGGCTCCTTCTCCCTGTAAAACTGGCCAGGGATCCACACGGGCTCATCCCTGGGCTCCTGTTTCTCAGGTTCCTGTTATAAGGATGGCTCTGCTCCCCGCTGGCGATGTCTCAGCAGAGCCATTCACGGAGATCTGAATATGTGAGCCAAAGTTACCAAATGCTTCGGGATGAATTCCCGGTTGCATTTTGTCAGTGAAGGAACACGTGCATGTGTCTGGTATGTTCCAGGTGATTGTATTCCGGACCCCAAAAGGAAATGGCATAATTCTTTCCCTGCAAATACTTCCAGAGTAGTGGAACTATAATCCAAATAAAAGGACAGCACCAGAAGGTATAGTGAGAACAGAGGCCACAGGCTGATGCTCAGGAATTGTGCCTGGAGATGAGTCAAAAGCTGCTTGCAGAGACAAGCCACACAGAGATGCAGAGGCCAGAGGCCACCCCCCGCCCCCCGCCCCCGAACCCCCTTCACGCCACTGGCTTTCATGCACTTGCAAGATGCACATTCTGCTTCCCTCTGAGGCCATCAGTACCAGACGGATTGCCAAGGTGCGGAGTAATAATGGCTCAGGGTCAGCACTCGCTGTGAGCCAAGGCTGCTGGGTCCGCGCTCTTCCCTGCCACGACAGGCAGGCAGCAGCAAGTCTGACCTCCAGAGTCAAGAGCGAGGGGCAGGAGCTTCACGAACCTTGACCATGCCCGGTAAGACCAAGACTCACCCCAGCCTACGCAGTGAAACCCAAGCACTCTCCAGAAATACTGTAGGATTTGCTCTTCTCCCAACAGGAAACCAGTCACAAAGAGGACTTCGGTTCTGCAAGTTCCCTCCCTGGCGGTGGCATCCACTTCCCCGCGTGTGCCCGGAGCTGTAGGCTGCTGAGGGTGGGGGCCAGTGCGGGATCAGATTCCCCAGCCCTTGCGTGATGCAGGGAGCTTCAACGGGACTAGCGGTGAGACAGTCTTTTGTAACTTTCACAACCTACTCAAAATGTACTCAACTCCCTATTCAAAAGTTCCTCCAGACTTTCTCAACCCAGCAAATGAAGCTACTGGGAAAATACGGATCTAAATCCCTGATGGGGAGTGCGAGGACATTGGCCTGGGCCAGATGACCGGATCCCATTTACTACTACAGGGTATCCCTCCTCCCTCATCTCCACCCCAGCCCCACAGGGAATGCGTGGGCTGCGCACCAGGCTCCAAGGACAAAGCATGACTCCTTCCATGACAACACAGAAGGACAGCAGAGAATGAAGGCGGTGAAGCAAACGCGAAGGCCACCCCTGGGCAGGCCACGTCAGGATGACCCACCCCCTGCCGGTGTACAGGGCGCAGGACACCCCTGGGTGGGGCCACGTCAGGATGACCCGCCCCCCGCCGGTATACAGGGCGCAGGACACCCCTGGGCGGGGCCATGTCAGGATGACCCGCCCCCCGCCGGTGTACAGGGCGCAGGACACCCCTGGGCGGGGCCATGTCAGGATGACCCGCCCCCCGCCGGTATACAGGGCGCAGGACACCCCTGGGCGGGGCCATGTCAGGATGACCCGCCCCCCGCCGGTGTACAGGGCGCAGGACACCCCTGGGCGGGCCACGTGAGGATGACCCGCCCCCAGCCGGTGTACACTGCGCAGCTCTTCCCTTCACACTGTGGCTACAGGAGCTCAAGAGAAAGACGATGGCCACTGGCTCCCGCATGGATTTCCTTCCCTATTTGGCCTGTGACTTTTCCTCCTTCCATGTCCTCTGCCATCACCCACTCACTCCCAAGGCTGGGTTAGGCCTGTGATCGCCTCCTCTCTCAAGCCTCTGCCTTCAGCCTCCATGTGAGCAATGCATTTGATACACACACACACACACACACACACACACACACACACACTTCTGTGTGCATGTGTCCCTAAGGCACTTATTTAATCATGCCTGCCCATGTACCACCAGCTCACGAAGGTGATGAGAAGCCCACAGCCAAGAGCTAGAAACACTGGAGGTGAACCCAGAGTCAAAAGGCAAGCCACACAGGGTGGGTTTCAGAACTGGTACTGCTGGTGAAGTGTTGCTATGATTACTCAGAGATGTGGATGTTATGACATAAAGAAAATGAAGAATTATGTTGGAGATGTTGAGAATGGGATTTTTGGTGTGGATGGAAAGATTGACAGATGTAAAGATGCCATGAAGGATATAAAATGGTGCAGTCTCTGGAAAACGGGATGATGGTCCCTAAAAACCACATAGAATTACCCTAGGATTCAGCAATGCCGCTTTTGGGTATATACCCTGAAGAAGTAAAAGCAGGGAGTTGAATGGATATTTGTTCACCCATGTAAAAATGGCAGCATTATTCACTTTGATCAAAGGCAGATGCAACCCAAGTGTCTGTGGAGGGATGAATGGATAAACAAAATACAGTATCAATCCATACAATGGAATATTATTCAGCCTTCAAAAAAAAAAAAAAAAAAAGACATGCTGCGTTCTGACATGCTGCAAAACGGAGAAACCTTGAAGACACTATGCCAAAGGAAATGAGCCCGTCACAAGAGAATACTGTGTCCTTCCACGTAACTAAAGTAGTTACACTCAGACAGACAGAAAGCAGAATGGGGGCTGCCTGAGGCTGGGGAGAAGCGGGTATGGAGACATTATTTAATGGGTACAGAGTTTCGCTTGGGAAGATGCAAGAGTTCCAGAGACTGATGGGGGTGATGGTTGCACAACACTGTGGATGTACTTAATGCCACCCAACTGTACACTTAATAATGACTAAAATGGTACATTTATCTTATGTATAGTTTACGATAATTTTTTTTAAAAGATGAATAAAGCAAGTAAAAGCCTTTTAGCCCTAAATTTGAATTGAAAGCATCAGTATGAAGATATGCTGTGTTTTATCTTATCTCTGGGGCAGGAGGGGTACGTATTTCCTAACTCTGCATGTTGAATGACTAACCCAGTAGCAATAAGCCCAGCTGGCAGAACTAGCTCTGAGATTGATCTCCAAATGCCATTCCTCACTAACAGGAACCAGGTTTCTTGGGGGAAATGGCCAAATCCAGGCCTGACAAGGGAAAACTCATAAAAAGAGATTAGGACATTTTATAGGATGGAAAGCAAGAAACTATTAAACTAAGATTTTGCCAAAAGAGCTCAGTTTGAGCAAGTTCCCTCTAGCAAAAATAGGACAATCTGAGCATCAATCAGGATACATGGATAGAAACACATCATACTTGTTTAAACCAGTGAGGGTTTTTTGTTTTGTTTTGTTTTGTTTTTTTAAAAAAGACAGGGTCTTGCTGATTGCAGTGGTTGGACCACAGGTCACTGCAGCCTCAAACTCCCAGGCTCAAGTGATCCTCCCACCTCGGCCTCCCAAGTGTCTGGAACTACAGGCACATGCTACCACCTCTGCCTAATTATTATTATTATTATTATTATTATTATTATTATTTTGGTAGAGACAGGCTCTCACTATGTTGCTCAGGCTGGCTTCAAACTCCTAGGTTCAAACGATCCTCCAGCCTCAGCCTCCCAAAGTACTGGGATTACAGGCATGAGCCTCTACACTCAGCAGAAGTCCATGAGTTCTTAATCATGCTGAAAACAACTTAATTTCATTGGTAATCGTTGAAGGATGCTAGAGAACTAATTTGTTCTTTTGAATAATGAAAAATAAAGTGACAGTAGTAGGCATGTATCCTGCCTTTCCTAGACAAACTGTACCTCAAGGTAACCAAATATTCCATAAGCTAAAAATGTGCTTGTTGCTATAGAAGAATTCCAGCTAACAAATGAAGAAGGAATGATGGCATTAGAATATCACCATTAGCAACGCCTAACAAAGCAAAGGGTCTAGGCGATGAGCATCCAGGGCTGCTGCCATCACAAACTTGAATATGACTATGCCTATTTTTCCCACCACAGACTTACATGAGCAACAGGGGACAGAGGCACATGTTCAATGTCATCAAGAGAATGCAGTCAACAAAATCCAGTCTGCAGCAGTCCTCTGGGAAAAGTCTCATTTCTTTAGCAAACAGAATGCAAGGAGAAGAAAAGGAGATGAAAGAGAAACACATAGATTAAAAGAGACTTAAGAGGCATAACACAGGCAACGCTTAGACCTCATTTAGATCCTGATTGGAACAAGGTGTTAAAAGACAATTAGACAAACTGGGAAATTTGAACAGTGACTGGATATTTAATGATATTAAAGAGTGACAATTTGTATCAGGGTGATAACATGGCACTGGGGCTGTATTTTTTTTTTTTTTTTTAATAAAAGAGTCCTTGTACTTTTCAGAGATATATACAAAAGTATTTGTGGGTGAAATGACATGCTGTATGGAATATGCTTCAAAATAACACTGTATGGGGGAAAGTGAGTAATATATAGATTAAACAGTTGGTCATGAATTTATATTTGTCAAAGCTGAGGGATGAATATTCTACTCTCTATTTTTATTATGTTTGAAATTTTTCACATTAAAAAACTTATTTAGGTGGGGCGTGGTGGCTCACACCAGTAATCCTACCACTTTGGGAGGCTGAGGTGGGAGGATCACTTGAGCCCAGGAGTTAGAGACCAGCCTGGGCAACAAAGTGAGAGTCTGTCTCAAAAAAAAAGTTTTTTTTTAAAACTTATTTAAAAGGTATAGATTGAACTTAAAGGCAGGGCGGTGGATCAAAGTGAGAGAGGTTCAAATGAGAAAGAAAGACTGGTTAATCTGAGCCCTTCCTCTTCACCTCTACACCTCCTGGGAGATAGGTGAATCCACCCTACAGGGTCTGGCAATCCATCCTTGCATCATAGTATTGTCCCCTGTAATTATCTATATTGTATTCCTATTTGATCCCACCACCTTTAGAAAAGTACAAGAGGGCAGAATTACAAGATGTTTGTCCTCCTGGGTCAGAGTAACACTCCTCTTCCTTCCCAGGGCAGGGATCCAGATTTGGGGACTAAAATTGGCTTGAGTTTTGTCCCCTTTTGGCCCTGAACTTGAACTCAAACCACACAGCCGCCATGCCCTACTGCCGAAGCACATCACATAAATCCTCCAAAACAGGCCTGTAGCGTGTGGCTTCATTTAACCAGAGTTCCTTCTCTGATGGGAAATGGGTGACTCAGCGGGAGGCGTTCATCACCCTGCATGGGTGCAAAACAAAACCAAGAGCCAGGAGCTTGCGCCTTTCTATACCATAACCAATGCGCTGTATCTGAAGTGCTGCTCGAATCCTGCTCACCTTTCCAACCTTCTAACATCCCTCAACGCCATGCCTCTGCTTGCATTCCTGCCTTGCGCCCTCCACTCGGGACTGCAGAACAGCCTGATTCAAGCTAAGTCCTGGGCTCAGAATGACTTTCCCATAGGCAGCAAACTCCTACTCATCCTTTAGGATTCCACAAGTCTGCCTTGCCTAGGAAGCCTGGCCTTGACTTCAGGCACTGAGACCAGTTTCAGTATCCTAAGGGCTCCGTAGAACCCAGTTTTGCCCCCTTGCGCTTCATCCCCTGCCCTAAGAGTGCACATCCACGTGTTCCCTCCCCTAGCAAGCTCTAAGCTGCCGGGATTCGGAGACACTTCTGTTCATTTTCTATCTTTACAGCCTGGCCAGTGCCAGGCTCACAGGGAGCGGGGAGAAGTATTTATTGGCTGGTGGATGGATGAAGCAAAATCACGCATGTGGAGCTGGGGTGTGAAGGGAGCTGACCTTCCATGAAATCTCCACCAGTGCTTAAACCTGCAGACAACACTGAGTGGGTTTATTCACAGAAAAGCAAAGCCCAAGCAGCAGGAAACTCAAGAGCAACTGAGGTCACCTTGCATAAGAAAAACAATGCAGCCATAAAAAAGAACCAGATCATGTCTCTTGAGGGAACATACATGGAGCTGGAGGCTATTATCCTTAGCAAACTAATGCAGGAAAGGAAACCGACTCACATGTTCTCACATATAAGTGGGAGTTGAATAATGAGAACTTATGAACAAAAAGAAGGAAACAGCAGATGCTGGTGTCTAACTGAGGGTGGAGGGTGGAAGGAGGGAGAGGAGTAGAAAAGGTAAGCATTGGGTACTGGGGCTTAATACCTGGGTGATGAAATAATCTGTACAACAAACCCCCGTGACACGAGTTAACCTATGTAATAAACCTGTACATGCACCCCCAAACCTAAAATAAAAGGTAAAAAGAAAAGATGAGTCCATCAAACCCAAGATTTCACAGAGTTGCTTAAAACGAGGCAGGCAGCCATGGAAACCTGCCTGACACAGGCAAGGATGAATTTGAGTTTGATGTCCACGCAGGCGCAGGAAGGCTTACTGTTAATGTGACTCTCTGTGGTACCGGGAAAGACAAAGTCAGCCTGAACGGCTATCACAGGGCATGCGGGAAGACACTGGATTTCAAACATCTCCAAAGGGCAGTAGAGCAGTCCTCCCCACCGCTGTACCTGGCCTGATTTCTTCACCTTACAAATGGCCACACAAGCAGAGAGAGGCACAGTGAGTCACATGGCAGGAAGACAAGGGTCTGGGAGAGGAGCCCAGGGTTTCTCCGTGCCAGACCAACGTGCTTTCACCTCCCTGCGGCTGCTGGGATCTCGGGTCACCCCTTTTCAAATGGCAAATTGAGCGCTGCAACTCCCGTTCCCCAGTGAGGACTTCTAAATCACACATCCTGGGGACACCTCCCTTCAAAGACCCTAATTTAAAACTTACAAATATGCTTTAGTTTTAAAGTGGCTATAAATGATATACCATAAGATTGAAAAACATATTTTTACACCCATCTCTTCCATTCGGCTGTTATTGACAGCGCTGGTCAATTTCTCATTTCTGCTTTATTTAAAAATGTCTTCAGGGTTTAAGGATCCACTCTGGGTCACTAATTTTACAGAAACTGCCATCAGTGCTGAAATGACTTTAAGCAGTAACTTTTATGACTACTTAATAATGTAGTTATACACATGCCTGTATATGTATGATAACTAAAAGTCAAGGATTAATGCCTAACAGTGGTTATCTTTGGATGGTAAGATTACCAATTATTTTCACATTGGTTTATGTGAGTTTTTCATTTTTCTGTAATAAATATTCATTGAGTTTGACAAAAGAAAGAAGTTTCCCTGATACTACTTGAAAAAAAAATACTACGTGTTTTTCTGAAGCCATTTTTGGCCTGGAAAACATTTTCTTTTTTTAAAATAAGCAGTATTTTCCTATATCTGTGCACTCCGTGGGAACCACATTCTTTATTTAGGGTCAAGTTAAGTTCTCCCTAAATGCTAGGGAAAGGTTTTATTTGTTGTTTGTTTTCCCCGCCTACTCAATTTTGAGGGGCAACCTGTATTATTGCCTCTCTTTACCTGGTTTGATTTATGATCTTGGAAGTCAGGTCATTCTTTTCTAGGTCAAAGAAAGAAAAAAACAGGACTCCCCCACCTAATACCTGATAAAATATCTGAAAAGGTCATTGCAGACCTTGACAGAGACACGATTTCAACCCAAGCTGATAAAACAACAACTAGAAAACTTTTATCAGAATAAAATGTAACTTGCCATTTCCTAGCTCAATTGATGAACTCTTTTTTATCTGAAATGACAGACATCGTAAGATAGGAAAACCTCTAGATAAGAAACCAAATTGAGTTGTTTGAATCAGATCCGATTGTCTGCCCCTGGTTCAAACTCCCACACCTGCTCGGAATGGGTCAATGAGCGCCGCCTGGCATGGTCCCGAGGGGTTTGGAAACATTGCAAAAGTGGTGAACTTTGAGACTTCAGCGTTTATTCTGCGATTATAATTAACCTGCTCACCAGTTGCTATTGATCAGTTCTAAACGGAGGTGATAAGGTTTGACTGGATTTCTAGAAGTAGAAATGGAGATTTAAACTGGGGAGTAGAAAGGAAAATTTAAAAAATAACTTAAGGACTGAATTAGATTTTAAGAAGCAAAACTGGATTTGCGATTAGGGGATCCCCAAACCCATGGCTTTGATCTGCATGGAAGAATCTTGAGGAAGCTTGAGTACAAAGGAAAACTTCAAAATTCAAAATTCCCACCAAACTGTGGTAGTAACTTCTTGATTTTTCATCCTCCAAAATAAAACATATCTGTAACAATTCAATGTGGGTTACAGACAGCCTCAAATTTTACTTGCAGAGGCTTTTCAGTGCCTTTAAACACACAGAATGGCCCACCTGTCTGGATTATACTCCTCCTTTGGAGGAAAAATGTATTTTAAAACATCAAGTCAATTCTTGGGTCCTGCAAAATGCAGAAGGCCAGAAAACCAAATTCCCATCATTCAGATAAGAAGCTTGAATATTGTGGCTCAATTCTGATTACAGAGCAGTAACAGATAAAAGCACAGGCCACCTGCCAGAAACAAGAAAACTTCCACTGATGGGCTGCTGAGTTCAGTTCAGACCAATTCCACGGGACTTTTCCTGCCTGGGGTTTAAGCCACTGTCTTGATCCATGCCCCTATTCTCATCTTTACTAAAATCATCATTATTGTGCTTTTATTGTGCTTTTCTCCTTTTCTTTCTCTGCTTTTACCACAAATATATTTGAAATCTTCAGAGAAAAGGGAAGACAGAGAGGTCAGTTATAGATTTCTCTTTGGAAAGGGATTTTTGAGTGAGCCATATGGTTTTGCTCTTAAGCAGTCAACAGTTCCCCCAGAGTTAGGAGAATCCTCTCACTGGAAGGGCCTCAATCCCGGCAAGTCTCTTTCGTTCTCTGCACACCAGAATCCAAGGGCTAAGAAGGAAGTTTGTGCAACACTGGGATTCCTAACATTGCATTCCTCAACTGCAGGCTCTGCACTTTGATACAGAAGGGACCTTAGGACGACATTGGTCCTAGAGAGACAGTGATTGGTGGGAAGCAAACGGAAACTCAGACAAGAAGCTACCCTGGGGAGAGGAAGCGGATGGGAGCGACAAGTCATGGAAAATCCTAAGGTTTTAATAGAGCTCTTCAATCACACATAGCTTCTGGTTCTGAAGAGCTAAGTGCCCTCATATCAGATCTGGCAAATGCAAAATGTGGGGAAAGGGGGAAAGTACAATCCTGCAGGTTGGAATTACTGGGTTCCAAACCAGGGCTGTTACTACCCATGGGGACCTGAGATTACAGCCTCTTCCTGGGTATCAGCTTCCTTTTCAGCAAAACAGAGATCATCATATCTACCTCTTGGAGAAAGACGTCAAAGTCCCTGGCATCAGATGATTTCTTCATTGACGGGGATCCACCTTACTGTTCAATGGAATGTCATGCAATATACAGGCTACTCTCCCTAAAAAGTTGTTAGCCAGTATCCAAACATGAATGTACCAAAATTTATAAATGTACTTTGTATAAATCAAAACAGATTCAAGATTATTCCTATGATAACCCCATTCATATTCTCTTCCCTGTCTTCTTTAGAAGGTGACAAAAGAGTAGCTCTAGAGATAGCCATTAAATTAGTCTTAGTAA
Organism: Macaca mulatta; assembly: GCF_049350105.2. Lineage (NCBI taxonomy): Eukaryota > Metazoa > Chordata > Mammalia > Primates > Cercopithecidae > Macaca > Macaca mulatta. The sequence goes on from NC_133413.1 coordinate 9,574,409, forward strand.
CCGGTTTATGTTGTATGGTACATGGGGCCATGTCATGGTCTACAAGAGGTCAATATAGCAGAGCGATACTCCTTCCCAAGAGAGCCTTATCAGCTGGTTCTGCAAGCAGACTAGGACAAATAAGTTCCCAAAAGACAAATAGTCTCAGATGTCAGAAAAGTTGCTTCAAGTTCTTAAAGCAGCAGCTCTCATCGGCAAGAATTGCCCCCTTCTGGAACGAGGAAAGGAAAACCACCATACTTCCTCTTTCTTAGGCAAACACAAGCAGCTACATTTGCAACTGGCTTCAGCTCTAAATTCAGTACAACTAAATTGTCTTAAAATTTGTTGAAAAGAATCACTTTGCCCTGGAGGAAGGTAACTTGTTCTTCACACAATCCCACCACTGCAGCCGGTTAGTGGTTTTCAGGCAGGTTCTGACTCCAATATAACTGAGGGAAAACGGCCTACCTGGAGAGGTCACCGTTGCCTAGTATGTGAGTGTTTGTGCCCACAAGTGGGGAAGCCACAGTAGTGTGGGGCTGGGGTGTCTGCCCATTGCTGACTTCGATCTACTCCAGTACCGAGACCAGGAGGAGAGACTCCCCACTCTTAGTAAAGCAACCTCCTGTGAGATAAGCAAAATCAAAAGCCAAATACAGGATTGTCACTGGGGATGGTTTTGATCTACCTTTAAGAATCTTGTGGAAGCTTGAGCACAAAGGAAAACCCCCAAAATTGTAAAAGAATGGGCAAAAGACAAATGTAATAAAAAACAGCCTATACCTTAAAGCAGTTTTCCTGTACATCCATAAACACTCAATACCGAATCTTCTTTTTTTAAAAAAAACTCTGCTTTCAGGAAGTTGATTCATGAATACCATGTATCTGTTTTTAAAAACTTCATTAGTGTAACATGTTTTTAAAAATAGGTAATATAGGCCGGGCGCGGTGGCTCACGCCTGTAATCCCAGCACTTTGGGAGGCCGAGGCGGACGGATCACGAGGTCAGGAGATCGAGACCAGCCTGGCTAACATGGTGAAACCCCGTCTCTACTTTAAAAATACAAAAAACTAGCCGGGCGCGGTGGCGGGCGCCTGTAGTCCCAGCTACTAGGGAGGCTGAGGCAGGAGAATGGCGTGAACCGGGGAGGCGGAGCTTGCAGTGAGCTGAGATCTGGCCACTGCGCTCCAGCCTGGGCGACAGAGCGAGACTCCGTCTCAAAAAAAAAAAAAAATAGGTAATAAAGTCACATCCTTCAATATTCAAAAGGTTCCATTTGCATACTCATGTTCATAGCAGCATTATTCACAATAGCCAAGAGGGAGAAGCAAGTCAGGTATTCATCCATGGAAGAATGGATAAATGAAACGTGGTCTACACATACAATGGAATATTATCCAGCCTTAAAAAGGAAGGAAATTCTGGCACATGATACAACACGGATGAATCATGAAGACATTATGTTAAGTGAAATTAGCCAGAAACAAAAGGTCAAATACTGTATGATTCTACTTGTATGAGGTCCCTAGAGTGGTCAAATTCATAAGAAAAAGAAAATAGAATGGGGGTTACCAGGGGCTGGTGTGGAGAGGAATGGGAGTCGTATTTTAATGGGCAGAGTTTAAGTTCTAAAGATCTGATAGACAGCAATGCGAATATACTTAACACTACTGAACTGTATACTTAAAAATGGCTAAGATGATTTGAATTTTTTTTCCCGAGATGGAGTCTTGCTCTGTTGCCCAGGCTGGAATGCAGTGGTGTGATCTTGGCTCACTGCAACCTCCGACTCCCGGGTTCAAGCAGTTCTCCTGCCTCAGTCTCCTGAGCAGCTGGGATTACAGGCACGTGCCACCATGTCCAGCTAATTTTTGTATTTTTAGTAGAGACAGGGTTTCACCACGTTGGCCAGGCTGGTCTTGAACTCCTGATCTCATGATCCGCCCGCCTTGGCCTCCCAAAGTGCTGGGATTACAGGCGTGAGCCACTGCACCCAGCCAATGATTTGAAATTTTTAGATTAAACTTAACTTTAACTTCCCTGTATGTTACATGTGTTTTCTTGTTATTAAATGGATTAATGAAGCACAGAAATGACTATAAAAATGATTAAGGTGGTTAAAAAATTCAAAGAGTTCCAAGGCATGCATAGTGAAAGTCCCTTTTCTACCAGTATCCCTCATCTACCGGCTTTCCTCCCCAAAGGCAAATCTGTGTTACAACTTTCTTGTGAGATTTTGTACTTTCAAGTGAATATAATATTTTTCTTCCTTTTTTTTTTTAACACAAAGAATAAAGTGCTATATACACTTCCTGCATTTATAAATGTCTTTGTGAGGATTCCATACATTAGATAATGAACTTCATTATTTTTATGCCCACATAGCTTATGGTTTCTATGTGCCACGTGCATACAAACAGTCCCCTGAGGATGCAAGTGTAGATTATTTCCAATTTTGTTATTACGAGCAATACTGAAATTAATATGTGCCGGTGTATTTGTGGAACAAATCCCTAGAAATGAAAATTCCGGAGTCAGGGCTGGCTCCTTTGCAATTTTATGGCTACTACACCAAAGACTCTCCATAAAGGTCAGAGCGATTTACACTCCCACCCACAGGTATCAGAGTTCCTGTTTCCCCACACCTCAGTATGTTTGTTTTCTTAGTGCATTTAAGTAAGAAAAGAAATGGGAAGGGATACAGAATAAAACGTTATCTAGAACTGTCTCCCGGGCATCATTCCACCTGAGTGCTTAGAAAGTGCCTAGCAAATGTGGCCTGACCTTTTGATGGGACACAATTGGGCTCACTAGAGGTAGTGACACACCCCTGGCTACCCCAACACGCCTTCCTTATTTAATTCGTTCCCAGCTTAGCACCACAGACCAACCCCAATTCTGACTGACCTGCTCAGGGTGGTAACCAGAAAGTTAAACAACTTTGGTTTTCCTGAAGACTGACAAATCATTCTCCAGTTTCACAAAGTTCCCCACACAAATGAGCCGACTCTGAAAGCCACTAGCGTACTTGATAAGCAGGTCCCAAAAGATCCAGAAAACACTTCAGGGTTTTTCACTGACCTGTACCATAAACAAACTCTGAGAACACTTTGAATGCCCCCACTCCATCCCTAATGGGGCAAAACTGCTTTTAAATAAATTGTTTGGGTAACACAGTGATATACTGTACATGTATTTCATTGTGTTGTTATTTTTATCGACTCTAAAACTGATTCAAAATTTTTGAAATCCTGGGAGAATATCATAATTGCTTATTTCTCCATTACACAAAATAATTGTTATTCCATAGTAAAATCTATTTTCCTAGCCTTTCCAGTAACACCTACCACCGTATATCCGTCAAGCCATATTTACAATCTATTTCCATTTCGGTCTCCTTTTCAGCCTTAAGTACTCATAAGCATTAACTGGTACAAAAATCAGCTTCACTGAGGTGTAATGTACACGCAATAAAAGATCCCATTTTAAGAGCACAGCTCCACAACATTGCCATATGGAGATACAAGTGTAACCACCGTGACTGGGTTCTTTAAAAGGCAACAGCTACATTCTCCGGCTGCGTCTGTTTCACAGGCATGCAGATCCTAGCCCCTGCAAGGCAAGAACTGTCCGCCGACCTCCACCACGGTGCTTCCAGCGCCCAGGAGTTTATGATGAACACAAGTCATATTCCATATTGCATTTCCACACAACCACAATCATCTAGGAGTGTTCTCGCATCTAATACCGCTCACCTTCAGTAACACAGAGGTAAAAGGCCATGGTCTTTTTATTTCATTTTATTTTTAGAAATTTGGACACAGTCATACTCCATCTTACTTTTATCCACTCAGTGACTTCTCCAGCCTAAAAGCCCTACTTTCCACCAGGGGTTCCCTGAAGTTTCCAGAACCTGCTTCCATCCTGCCCACCCTTCCCCTAGGGCTCTCCAGTTTGCTTCTTAATGGACTCCCGCAGCCGTTCTCTGTGGTTGGACCCAGGCAGGGCAGAGTCCTGGGGCAATTACCACCAAGATCCCTACGCAAATATTTGCTAAGTGCCCAACATGTGCCAGGCACTTAAATATGAGCAAGACTCTGTACCTGCCCTCAGTAAGGTCACCTAATTCCATTCATGCAGTCTAATTAATGATTTTAACAGTTGTTTTAGGGTCATAGCTCATATGGAACTTGGAGTGAATTAAAGTTCACGTACATTGCAATCAGGCCACACTTACTTCTTCCAACCTAAGTTCAGGGCTTTACAGAGGCCCCTGTTAACTTTTATTATTTTGATTTTTGCCCTATTCAAATAACCAACATAAGAACTATGGCAAGATACTGTTAAAACTACAGCAGTTACATAGAAAAATAAAAACGTTCTCTTATTTCTCCTCATTGAAATTAAAAACAGATTCCGAGTTAAGGGTGAATTAGTCTGTATAGTTTTACTTATAGTGACAAGTATATTATTTAAACCAAAGGCCAGGTTGCATTGTATTATTTCATGGTGCTACACAACATATTAGTAAAGTAGAGTATATCCTTTCTTTTTCTTTTTTCGAGACAGTGTCTTTGCTCTGTTCTCTAGGTAGGAGTACGGTGGTGCCATCACGGCTCACTGCAGCCTCAATCAACCTCCCTGACTCAAATGATCCTCCCACCTCAGCCTCCTGAGTTGCTGGAGTTACATGCATGCATTACCATGCCCAGCTAATTTTTTTTTTCTTTTTTTTTTAGAGATGTGCTCTCACTATGTTGTCCAGGCTTATCTCAAGCTCCTGAGTTCAAGCAATCCTCCCACCTCAGCCTCCCAAAGGGTGGGATTACAGGTGTGAGCCACTGTGCCTGGCCTCTTTTTCTTTTTCTTTTTTTTCCTTATAAAATGGTCAATATATATATATATATTTTTTGAGATGGAATCTCGCTCTGCCACCCAGGCTGGAGTGCAGTGGCGCCATCTGGGCTCACTGCAAGCTCCGCCTCTCAGGTTCATGCCATTCTCCTGCCTCAGCATCCCAAGTAGCTGGGACTACAGACGCTGGCTACCACGCCCGGTTGATTTTTTGTATGTTTTAGTAGAGACGGGGTTTCATCGTGTTGGCCAGGACGGTCTCCATCTCCTGACTTCGTGATCCATCCACCTCGGCCTCCCAAAGTGCTGGGATTACAGGCGTGAGCCACCGCGCCCGGCCTAATATTTCTTTTTTAAAAAAATTCGTGACAATCTCTTCCTCACCCTTCAATACCAAATGCAGATGGCAGCACTTAAGTGACAACTTCTGGAGTCTCAGCAGAGGGAAGAAGAATGCTGCTTCTCCTTTGCTCTCAGCTGCTTCTCCTCTGCTGTTTCTCCTTTGTCCTCTGCAGTTACTAAACTGCAACGATGGGTCATGCACCATTTTACTGAGTGTCCAACAGTCTGTGTTCACTGGGGACTGTCCCAGGTTTACCACTAACAAACCCACATTCCGGGAAAACCCTCAGTCCTGGGTACACCAGCAAAATTGGTAACTCTGCATGATAGTGAGTGGCTATTCAATAAAATAACCATCATTTATGAAGGGCCAAAGCCAAATTCTTCACAAGTATTACCTTATTTTTCTAATTTAAGGCAACACTAAAAAAAGTTACGATGATCCCATTTTACAGAAAAAGAGGTGAGACCAAGAGAGGTAAGTAACTTGCCCAAGATGACACGAGGCTCCTGGAACTGAATCTAGGTTTGCCCAACTTTAAAACCCTGTGCTCCTCCCACCACACTGTCTGGCCATCTTAGGGCTCAGTGGCAACTCCTTAGAATGCTGGGGTCGATTCTCATCTTCCCTCCATCCCTCAGGGTCAGCTAGTACGTGATGCTGGACCTCACTAAAGCTGCCAGGCAGGTAGGAGAGCCCAAGTGATGGGAAGAACATATAAAAAGCACATTCACTTGCACTGGCTTTTTTTTTTTTGAGACAGGTCTCACTCTGTCACTCAGGCTGGAGTGCAGTGGCCTCGAGCTCATGTGATCCTCCTACCTCAGCTTCCGAGGCTGGGACTACAGGCACACAACCCCATGCCTGACTAATTTTTAAAAATGTTTTGTAGGGATGGGGTCTCACTATGTTGCCCAGGCTCACCTCAAGCTCTTGGCCTCAAATGATCCTCCCCCCTCAGCCTCCCAAAGTGCTGGGATTACAGGCATGAGCCTGGGCGCCTGACCACATGCATTGCTTTTAACTTCAGTTGCTTTTATGTAAGTGCCACCTGCAGAACACGCTGAAGCTATGAATGCCAACAAGTTCAACATGCCCTGTGTTCCCTCACAGAGTTACACCTCTCCTAAAACACTTGGCTGCGTGCGGAAGAGAAAATCCACCCTCTAGGCCAGACTCAAAGGCTGTGGACTTCATAAACTATCTGGGAAGAGCCCAGAGAAGGCAGGTGGCAGTTCTTGGCAGAGAGACGCTCCGGGAGGTCAGCTTGCCATTTGCTGACACAGGAATTTGGGAAACATCACTTCAGCAGCAGCCTCTACATGGCATGACACATGGCATGACTGACATTTTAAAATCTGAATCCTGTGTGCACACTCACATGGTATTTCGGGATTTTTTTTGGGGGGGGGGTTTGTTTGTTTTGAGACGGACGGAGTCTCCCTCTGTCGCCAGGCCTGGAGTGCAGTGGAGCAATCTCGGCTCACTGCAACCTCCACCTCCGGGGTTCAAGCGACTCTCCTACCTCAGCCTCCGAAGTAATTGGGACTACAGGCAAGCGTCACCACACCTAGCTAATTTTTGTATTTTTAGTAGAGATGGGGTTTCACCACATTGGCCAGGAACTCCTGACCTCGTGATCCGCCCGCCTGGGCCTCCCAAAGTGCTGAGATTACAGGTGTGAGCCACCGCGCCCTGCCGATATTTCGTTTTTACACTGCTGGATGTAACTCACGATTTTGAACTCTCTTTTGCTTAACCAAACACCAAATCCCCTCCAGGATTATCGGGGTTACAAAGCAAACTCTCCCTGGACCAGTCCTCCTATTTTTTTTTTTTTTTTTGAGACAGAGTCTTGCTCTGTCGCCAGGCTGGAGTGCAGTGGCGCGATCTCGGCTCACTGCAACTTCCGCCTCCCGGGTTCAGGCGATTCTCCTGTCTCAGCCTCCCAAGTAGCTGGGACTACAGGCGCGTGCCACCACTACCGGCTATTTTTTTTTTTTTTTTTGTATTTTAGTAGAGGCGGGGTTTCAACATATTGGCCAGGATGGTCTCGATCTCCTGACCCAGTCCTCCCTATTTTAAGTCAGAGACCCCAGAGGGCCCTGGAGAGGACCCCGCGCAAGGCCAGGGCGCCCCGCCCCGCCCCGCACTCCCGCCTGCGGGCGCCATTGTGTGGAGATGTCGCCGCCCAATCTAGCAAAGGTCGCTGCGAGGCTCGGCCGGGCCCCTCCTCCCCTGGGGGTTGCCGTCTGGCTCCCCCAAGAGGGATGAGGGGGAGGGGAACACCAAGAGCCACAGACCGGGCCTCGGCGCCACTTCCAGGGTTAATCAGTTTGCCGGCGATGTGTATTCGGCTGCACACCCGGGGACCTTCCCTGGCCACCCAGAGCCAGAGAATAATTTAAAAGCCCTTCAAAGCCCGGGCCCTTATCGGAGCCAGCCCAAGATTGGAAACCTGGCAGGGACAGCCTTTACTCTTCAAAGTGAGAACAAATGCAGAAGGATTTAGCACTTAGTAGGTGGTCAATAAACGCGAGCTTTGCTTCTCAAGTCCGGGCTTCCCCTCCCCCACAGGGTGGGCTCAATTCAAACTCCCTCCTCCGTCCTTTCCCGAAATTCCAGAGGTCGTTTGCATTTTGAACTAGGGATTGCCACTTCCCTTTTTTCCCTAGCCTGTGTACCCATGCCCCTTCTCAGATCCCGCTGCCCCTGGGATTATTTGTGAATCGGTGGACATTGAGACACGTTTGCCGTCCCTCCCCGTCTGACATCCGATGCAAACACTGTATGGAACCTACCACAATGGTTATTTCCAACCCTGGCCCACGCGAGAAGAGAAGGCTCCACGCATGCAAGCGACTGCAAAGTCTCCATTTAACTCGGGCGTCATAAACAAGCCCGTTTGGGGTCCCTGTGTTCCCCCCCCCCCCGGCCGCCGGCATGATGCTCCCACGCACCGGGCCAGTGCCACCCGCAAGGTGCCCGCTCCAGTTCCGCTCATCTCCCCGGCGTCTCCTTTGTCCATCCCTCCTTTGTTCTGGGTGTGAGACCCCCGACGGGAAAATCATCAGCCACCCCGAGGGATCCTCCAACTGGGCCACCAAATGGCCCAGAAGGTCTAAGGTCCAAACCGTTGTAATCAGTTCCCTGCGGAGGCCCGAGGGCGGGTGGGGAGGAAATGGGCGCAGAAACCCAGCAATCAACAGCACCATCCACGAGGGGATCTCAGGCCGCTGCCCCCGGCTCTCCAAGGAGCCCGCTGTCCTCCCGCGTCACCCACAGCGCGGCGTGGCCACGGCCGATGCCCGGGATGGCGGGCAGGCCGCACTCCGACCCTGCCACCGTCTCAGAAGAGGCCCCAGCTGGCAGGTCCGGCCCACTGCACAGAAGCCGATCTCCTGGGGCTGTGATGTCGCCAGCCCCGCACTGGCTTCTGCCTTCCCTGGAAACTCGAGGTAGTCAAGCACCATCCCCAGCCCAACGAAGGCGTTCGTGGAAAAACAAGAGGCCCTAGACCGGGCTCAAGACGGCCTCTGCCCCGGCTCCCACGCCCCCAGCCCTCGCGCTCCTACTCACCGAGATTGGGGTGCCGGGCGGCGGGGTTGGCACGGCCGGGCAGGCTGTGCAGGACCGGGCTGTCGAAGGGGCCGGCGGAGGCGGCGGCGGCCGCGGCCCAGGACGCGCCCACGTCGGCCATGTAGGCCGGGTAGGGGCTGGAGTAGGAGCTCGCGAAGCCGGCGCGCCCGTACTGCTCGCGGCCAGCCAGGCCCGCGCCAGCCGCTCCGCCGCCACTGCTGTAGGCCGCAGCTTCCCGGGCCGCGGCAGCAGCAGCGGCGGCCGCCAGGGACCCGGTGGTCCCCGGGAAGGAGAAGCGCGGCGACACCGGCGGCGGGGTGTAGGCGGCTCCGTCGGCTCCGGCCTGGCTCCAGCCTGGGCTGCCCTGCTGGGTCCCTGGCCCCGCACCAGACGCGGCCGCACCAGAGCTGCCGCCCGCGGCGCCTCCGGACGCAGATCCTGCGCCTCCGCCCTGGAGGTAGGACAGGCCCAGCACTGAGGAGGGCACCCGGGGCGTTGGCACGTAGACCGGCGAGGACGCGGCGCCCGCGCCGTGCATGAAGGCGCCGGGGCCGCCCGCCTCGTAGGCACCGGGGGGCGGCCCGTGGTTGGCGGCCATCGCCAGGCTCTGGTACATCGCCCCTGAGAGCTCCCGGCTTCGGAGTCCTCCTTCTCCCTCGCAGGTCAAGGAGCCACGCGGGGAGAAAAAACGACTGCAACAACAATAATATGCGTGGGAGGAACTGTCACGAAGATCAAAAATCAAAGGGGAAAAAACCAAATCGCTTAAAAATATATACGTATTAAATCCAGCATTGAGCAAAAGACTCTGGGTTCTTGTTTACTCGGAAAATCCCAATTTGAATTTTTGGTGGTTCCGGAAGGTGATGCAGGAGCAGCTGAATTCACCCCAGGGCCTGGAGGTCTGGAGCACCTATTGGGGGCAGAAGATGGAGGGCAGCGTCCAAGCCTGGAGGTGGCGCACGGGCCTTCGGGTCCCCCACTCGTCAAGCCGAGAGGACTCCAGGACACCTGCGGCCACGGGCGCAGAAGCTGCTAGGCTGGCTCCAAGGCAGAGGGCCAGGCTGGCTCCTTCCTCCTCGCTGCAGCCAGGGTCCTAAAGGAGGAATGAGAAAAAGAGAGAGGGCGGTTCATCCCAGAGCTTTCAGAACCCACTCTCCACTTGCGTGGTTTCTTCTTCCACGCTGCAATCGAAGTCGCCATGGGGGTTTGGGGGTCCAGCTCCGGAGGCCCCGCGGTGCGGGGAAGCAGGGGCCTTTGTTTTGTCCAGGCGTTGGGTCAGGCGACCCAGGCAAGCCTGGGGAGAGGCGCCCCAGGGACCAGGGGCTTCCCGGGTCTTGGGCGTGCAGTTATTGGTTGTGATCTTGGTCAATTATTTTTGTATTGCTTGTCAGGAAGGACTTTAATGTTACCTTATTCTGCAAGCATACTTTTGTAAGTGTAAGCCCAAAAGTTTGGGGTTCATGCAGAGTGCCTGGGACCCAAGAAATCTCTCATCTCCTCCGTTCCCCCATCTCTCCCCAAGCATTACTGACCTAGAAAGAACTTTAGATTGTCCTTGAGGGGACAAGGACAAACTTTATACAAAACAACAACCTAACAAACTTTTGTTTGTAATTAAAACAAAACAAAAAAACAAACAAACACAAAAGACAAAACAGAAGTAGAGTCCAAATGTTTATAAATGAACAACGGTGTCTGCTAAGCCTCATGAAGAGGGTTGTGAAACCCTCATCCATACACTATACCATGTGGACGTCAAATCGGACAAGTTACAGGTTTCTTGCAAATAGTTATAATTTAGTTGTTTTGCAAATTGTATATCAGAACCAGAAAAGTGAGAAGAATGTACAATGTCGCTCTACAGAATAACACACTGTACCATTCTAATTCACTGAATGGGTTCTTCATATAGAATCACAAGTCCACCCATAAGCAGAATCATAACACCAAGGTGGACGCTTGGGGAAAGAGCAGTTTGTGGAACTTGATTATATACTTCCCAGCATCCTGCGTTTTGCTATCAGGCAATTTTTCTGATAAAACAAGAGCTCCACTTTCTGAATTACCTGCTGTCTGAATTACCTCCAGGTCTTTTTCTCTACAACTCTACTCATTGTACAGGTGTCTCTCCTCATTTTACAAGAGGGAACTGAAGCACTGGAAAGTTCTGAAACTTGTCTAAGATCAAAGTACAATCAGAAGGGGTGGGGGAAGGGGATGGGATCAGCAGGGCTCCAGGGGCTTGAAGCTGTCCAGCACACTCCATTTCTCTCTTTAAGAAAAGGCAACTACTACCGACAAATATTTCTTTTTTATTTCAATAGTAGATTTACAAGAATATTAACTATATACTGAATCCAGGCTCTGACACTTATGGAATAAATACCCTTAGACAAATTACTTGGCCTCTCTGTGCCTCAGTTTCCTCATCTGCAAAATGCAAATATTAAAGGCACCTATTTTGTAGAGTCATCATGAAGCTTAGGAGTGAGGATTATAAATTAATATTTGTAAAACACTTATAACAGATTTTTATAAAACTGTCCTAACAGGCAAAAAGAAAGTTCTAAAACACAGTTGACTATTACTACAGATTTCTAATGTAACACAAGAAAGTACCTCAGATGTATGTACTATAATAAATGATCATCTTTATTACTGTAAAATCTGGAAATGGAATCTTTAATACACACCACATAATGCTTTTCACCTTGTTTGAAACATCACTAGTAATAATAATGGAATTAATAGTACTGTATTGTATTATATAATCACATGGTAACTCCTAAAAGCTTATTTGCTTTCAAAATATGCAATAAACTATTGGTTTGGCGAATAGTTCATTCCAGCAAGTTTGGTTAGAGAATAGATAAAAAATTGACCTGAGGTCACCAACTTTTCCCTTTGAAAATAAAGTTAAAGAATTATGAGTTTATCTTAATAAAAGATCCAGTATTTGACTTTTAAATCAAGTAGCTGACCTATTTCATTGCATTTTCTGGAATACTCAACTCCTGCAGTTCTTCAAGATAATGTAATATTTTTTCTCTCATAACGTTGGCAAAGAAAGGAGATTTAGAATTTTATAATCCAACTTCCAGTATACACATAGGTAGCAACTTGCAGACTTTAAAATGTAGATGCAAAAAATGTCATGAATCTAATATTTGTCTTTATCACATTCTCTGCCTTTTCAAATGGCTGATACATTGCCTGAGTTGAATTACTACAACAATAGAAGGTGGAGAAAATACCCCTCTATAACTTTCTGGAAAGACAAGAAATTAGGTACTCTTTGAAAACGCCTCTGGCTAGTTGCTGAAATTGAACCTGGATCCTGCAGTTGGTGGAGAAAGCCCAGCACCTCTGGAGAAAGCCCAGCAGCTCCTGAGGCTGCCAGAATCGGGGAGTTTTTGCTCTCCTTCTGATCACTTGTCCCAGTTCACCCCAAATTCACAGGCCAACAGGAAATGCGCTCTCCTTTCAAGAATCAACCAACAGCCCTCTTCCGATCTGTTTTTGAGAATGGGAGAATTGCAAGCGCCCAAATATACCCGTCCCTTTACAGGAGACTCCTCGCTGGCCTGGGCTTACGCCTCCGCTCTGGGCCTGCAGCGAGGAGGACGGTCACACTCTAGCCGGCACAACCAAGTCGGCCGCAGCCGGGGAGGAGACACAGCAATGTGCGGAGCATCACCTCCTCACCCGAGGCTTTCTTAAAAAGCCTGAAACCTGCTCTCGGTTGTCTTCCTTTTCTGGGAATACAGGAAACACTTTCCCCGAGGGGCTTCCCCAAACTCCGCGGAGCGGGCCGCGCTACCCCAGGGCTTCCATCGGCCGCGGGTCCCCCACCACGCTCTTTCCCCAACCAAAAGGCCCCTCCTTTCCTCAACCTGGTGGCAGTCCGCCACCCCGGCACCCCCCTCTGCCCACGGTGACCCCTGAGCCCAAAGCCAAGCGACATAACCCGGCGGATGCTGGCAGCGCCGTGGCCGGCGGAGGGAAGTCACGGCTCCGGTCCGGGCTTGGGCCCTCGGCCAGTTTCAGGCAGAAGCAGCGCGGGTAGGTGGGGTGGTGAGCTTCCAGAGGAACATTCAGTCCCTGGACCCCAGCCCCGAGGCCGAGGAGGCTGGCCAGAAAGGGCATGAACAGTTCCGCCACTCAGCAGCCTTCCCGCACCTCGGAGTGTCTCCCAGGGGCCCCTGAGGCCCAGCTGCGCTGCCTGGCACCGCCACCCTGCGTCCCCGGAGTCGCTGGTGGGCGACACGCCTCCGTCTACTTCCCTCCATGTGCGAGCTGCCGTGCGGCCTGTCTCGGGTCCGTCATTCCCGGTAACTTCACACCGCAACCATGACCACCCAGGCCCCGGCCTGCGATGTGCAAACAAGGGCTGAAGAAAGTGCACACGGGGGGAGGGATTGAAAGCGTTCAAGTTCACACGGAAAGAATCCAAAAGCGCTTCCAAGATTTATCTGTTTTGCCCCCAAGTCTTACTTTGACTTAAAGATGTTGCTAAGGCAAAGTCAAAAGCAGAGCGGGGTTGGCCACTTTCGGGGAAGGGAGGAGCGCACGTCTCTTTTCCTCCCACTAGCTACCTCTCTACCTCCAGACAAGCAAGGGCGGAGAAACTCCGAGTTTGGGGGACCGTGGCAAGGAGCAAAGAAAGGGAAGAAAAAAGCCCTACCTGCTGGGCCTGGAGGTTCCGCGCGCGCTCCCCTGGGCGCCCCCGGAGCTGGAGCGGCGACGAAGCCTCTCGCGGCCCCTGCGCCTGTAGCCTCCGAGTCGCCTGCTCGCGGCTCGGGTCCCTGGCCCTGCGACTCGGCCCGCGGGCGCTGACTGGCCTGTGGGAGTCACGTGCAAGGGCGGGGCGGGGGTGCGCGGCCCCGGCTACACCTCCGCCGGGCGCCGGCAGCGGGGCTGTGCGGAAAGCTCCTCCAGCAGGCAAAGTCCAGGCTCTGGGGTCTCCGCGGAAAACGCCCAAGTGCTACAGGCAGGGCGCGGGGAATCGCCCGCAGCCCAGCCGGAGGTCGATTGGGTTCGCTGTGGTGCCCAGGGTCAGCTTTATTAATGAGTTCCCTTTCTCCCTCCCCGCCCCCCTTCCCGTGGTCCTCATCCCGCGGTGGTGGGCGAGGGGCGGGGCCAGTAGAGAAGAAGGTGACCTCTTGGGCTCAACTCCCGATCTTGTGTGGGGCACTGGGTCACCCGGAGTGCCCGGCTGGATGCTAGTTTCTGGGCAGGGGTATCCTGCCCGGATTTCGGGGAGGTTCAGGAGACACCCAGACTGCCTCCTAAAATCAGAGCATACAGACTGAAGCCTCCCTTTTACCTTCCCAAAAGCCCAGGGAGACGGTCGGGAGCCCTTGCCTCACCCTCAATTTTATGTATTTAAGCAAAGTCTGCATCCCTTCCTGGCGACGCTTCCCATCTCCCGTTGCCTCCTCTCTTCTAATCATTCCCCGTTTTTTCTGCAGCCTGCGGCGGCCGCAGCACCAATCCAAGGGATGTGGCAAGGACTGGGGAGCCCGGCGGTCCAGGGGAGCTTCTCCGTGGAGGGGGCTCTTCCAGGGAATGGGGGAGGGGAATGTGTCAGGCCTGAGTTGGGAGTCGGCGTCAGGGCCTGGAGGCCCCAGCGCAGCGGGGCTGCGAGCCGGAGAGTCCCTCAGACAGGTCTAAAGGTTAATAGAGCAATCACAGGGCCCTATTACCGCGTAAAAATAACCCATCGATTACCGCAGCCTTCAGCCCCAGATAACAGCCGGCGGGTGGCTCTCACGCTTTCGGTTAAACCTTTTTTTTTTTTTTTTTTTTAGGCCGCGTTTTTTTCCCCAGCACAGGCTTCTCAAACCAGATTAAAGGGATGGGGGAAGGGGTCGGGATATCACCCTGCACGAAACCCGTGCTGCTCCGAAATCAGGCTGGGGACGCCACCCGCTTCGGCAGTAGGAAATCAGTCATGGATTCCCAGCGTGAGTGAAGGCAACCCGGGTGTTAAGGACGAGGCCAGAACGCGGGGCTGGGTAGAAGGAAACCCCCCATGGGATCGTGGCCAACTCCTGGGGATTCTCAGGAAAATCCCAGAGGAAGAAACGAGCGCGGCTGCGCGGGGAATTCTCTTCCCTGAATGAGAGGTGCGGAGGTTCACTGGGGCCCAAACAGAGGCTGCGTGGGGCGACGAGCGGCGAAAGCCCTGAGCACAGGCTGGACGCACTGCAGCCGCTCCTTCAGACCCCGGCCGGCCTGCACCCCTGAAGCTGGGGGCGCACACTTAGGATTTCTTCTCCGACTTCTCCCAACTCCTAGCCTGCTCCTTAGCAGAATTGGCGCCATGGACCCGAGACGTGGGAACTTAGGCTGAAGGGGTCCTGGGGATCTCGGAGGCCGGTGCTGGGGAAAAGCGGTCTCTGGAGCACGCTCCAATCTGCGATCCTTCGGACGCAGCGGAGAAGGAAGCAGACCCTGCTCGCGGTTTGAAACCGGCAATCATCCTCGCGGGGGTGAGCGAGAGAGGCGCGAAGCCAAGGCCCGCGGCAGGGGCCTGCAAGGCCTTTCTGGAGAGTGGAAATTCTGGGCTTGGGCGAGCGGGAAGGTGCCCCGGCCTCTCTTTTCTCCGAGGAAATCTGTGGCTCCAGGGCTGCCTGGGGTCTCAGAGCTGCCTCCCACGCGCGACCCTCAAAGGGCGAAAAGGGCTGAGTCTGGACCAGGCAGTGAATTTTCTTAGCAACAAGCCAGGGGCTTGGGGCTTTGTGTCTGGCGGGGTGCCATCTGAGCCTTCTCCCCACAGCCAAAGACACAGGCGGCGCTCCTACGTCGGCTTCTCTCAGTAGTGCGGGATGGGCCGCAGCGGGAGGTGCGGTGCCTTGCCGCGATCCTTCACCCTCGCCCTCCCCATCCTCCCTAAGCTTCAATCCCCTGCTCTGTACACTGGTGGGGCTATAACAGGCTGCGCTGTGGATGGCCGCTGCCACATCCCTGGGTGGGATCGCCTGCTTTTGCTGGGTGCTTGCTTGCTAGGAACCCCAGATTCCCTGAGCCGCCAGTTTCTGCCAGCCCTGGGCCCCACCACCACCTCCCACCACCCCCCACCACCCCGGTCCTTTACCCACACCTTCCGCTGGCGCTCCTAGTGGACTGAAACCTGGGATCCCCTGACCCAGGAATATTCACTGTCTCTGGAAGGCGCCTGGGACAGAGAAAATTATGTTTCTTGTGGCTTTTTCCTCTAGGTCCAGCGCCCCAACTTTCTCCCCAAGGCCTCAGCTCAAGGATAAACCAGGAGTGGTTGGCAAACGGGCTGCTTTTGGGGGGGGGGGTGTTTCCTTTTCCCTCCTTTCCTCCTTGGCTCGCCCCCTCCCTCCCTTGGGCCAAGCGGGAGCCTGCAGGTTGGCTGCGCGTTGCCAGGAGCGGGGAACATTTCAAGGCCTCGCTGGGCCGCCGGCTGGAGGAGGTTTATCGGCGCCTCTCTAGGTTCCCAGGCTTCTCTCTCGCTCCAGAGGCCGCTGGGAAGGGGGGCAGCGGGTGGGTGCTCTGAGGTCCGGCCTCTTGGCTATTTTTAAGGAAGATATGCCTGGGCTGGCCTGGGTAGAGCAGCCCAATCCCCATTCAAGTCCTCTCTCGGGTTTCCTTTCCCATAATCTCGGAGGAGAATTTAACACTGTGAACGTCTTTGACTTTTTTTTTTTCCCCTAAGAGCCTGGGTCTAATGACCCAGCGTCAGGTCGTCAGATTTTAGACAAATAAGAATTACTTAGGTGTACTGTACTCTTTTAAAAAATATCTCCAAAGCAAGAATAAATTGCTTTGCCCTGTTCCATTAAGGCTCCTGGGACTTGAGCTGGTCCATACCCTAGAAGAGGCAAATTATAGGCTGCGTATCGTGTACAGAGGAATTTAAACACTGGTTCCACCAAAAAATAAAAATAAACGGTGGATGCTGGAATTCACAGTGAAACCACTGATGGTTTCCCAGTGTCGAGTTCCCGCGAGTTTTTGGTGGGACGTGTCCGAGTTTGCTTTAAACCAAGTGCAACGCCAGGGACCATGATCTTGGCTGCTACACCCGTAACAAAAGCAACGTCTGAAAAAAATTTGGCGCCACCAAGTTCGCCAGAGTCTTATAATGGAAAACAAGAAACCCCAGAGAGAATCAACCCTCCTTCTATGGAACGAATTCCTCCAAGATATGGACGCACCGCTGCGGCAGCTCGCGAGGGTTGCGGACAGACATTCAAGGTGACCCGCGCAAAACGAATGCCAAGTCCTGCCCCCACACGGCCCTCGAATTCCCCCACTAGGCCTGGGCGCCGGTCTGCGATTCTCCTTCCCTGCGCAGCACTCGGTCCTCACCGACGCTGCCCGCCGTGCCCTGCACGAGCCCCCGCGGGTGCAGCGCGGAGAACCAGGGTGCGGAGCAGGATGCGTCCCTGCTGAAGGAAAAATGGAGAACGAATTCAGCTGCAAGGCCACGTCGACCTACCTTCCTTCACTTCCTATGGTCCGTGCCTCGGACACTCAGAATTCTTGGGGATACGGAGTGGACGTAGAGGCCCCGCCCTGTTCCCCCGGAACCGAGCTCTGCAGCCTGTTACAGACGAGAGGAGAAGGAAGCAGCAACTCTTATTAATGGTCTTGCTTTCGAAATTACTACTCTGGGTTGCAAAGCGAATACATGTTCTCCCTCGTAGACCTCCGCAAGTGCTTCCTGGTGCTTCCAGCCCTGAGGACCAGAGTTTGTGGCACACCCCCTCATATTTTATAGTCACTTCCAGATTACAGAACACTTTCAAATCTCATTTTTCTCTGGGGAACAACAATATCATTAGCAAGAGGGAGGGAGAAACGGTGTTACCGCCCTCACCTTACAAACCAGCACATGGAGGCTCAGAAAGGTTAAGGTACTTGTGTGAGGTGGCAAAGCAAGGGCGGAACTGCAGATCTAGAACCTGGATTCCTGAATCTTAGTTCTTTTTTTCCCCCATTTTATTAAATATTGACTTTCTACCATGAAAACCTATTTTTAAGAACGATCTTTTAAAAACTTTTCTAAGTTTCCTTTAATGAGCATGTTTAACATTTAAAAAATAAAATCGACGTTTTAAATAGTTTATATCTCATAATCTAAGAGCCCACAGGAAGAGGGGGAAAAGTGAAAAGGAATCTCTGAACATTTTTGCTGAGTTCAGGATGGACACCATAGCCTTTTTGAATAGGAAGGGCCTCTTCAGGTCCAGCATAGCTGAGGCTAGGACTGAAGCCCAGTCCAGTGCGGGCAAGTCCAGGCAGGGGCCCCACTAGGTTGGGGAGCACCAGCGCTGGAGGCGTAGTGGCCATGTGGGTGCCACCATGTATGCTGCCTTTCTTGCTGCCAACTTGGTTCCCTCTCTCCCTCCCCATCCAAGGACCTGGAGAAAACAGCAGCCCGAAAGAGCTGCTAACACCTACTGCCCAGGCCACCCACCACCCAGACCACAGGGAGTCTGGTTCCCAGACTGCAGGTTCTTTGAGTCTGTAAGGGGCCCTTTCCTTCGGGGATTGCCTCCTCTGGGATCTCTCTTGGTGACACAGGCCCCAATTCTTTCACATGTGGGGCCTCGCTACCCCCTAATTAGAGACTTTTGAAGTCACAGTGCTGTTTGTGCTGAGCCCAGAGCAAGAGCATGGTTAACATCCTTGGACTAGTAAAATGATCTTGCACTTTTTTCATTTGTCCATGCCCCCTGAAGTCATAAAGTAATTTATATGGGCTTGGCTGTCCACACACATGCACGACTCACCTCCCCTCTACACACACCAAAAGGTATGCTCTGTGAAGGCAGTGACCAAAATCCTGGTCTGCCCAGAGCAAGGATTACAGTAGGTGGTCAATAAGTGTTGGGTGAATGATTAAAATTTTAAAAAGGGCTGCTAATAGCATCCATCAAAGTTGCTGGGAGATGGAGAATGAAACATTCCCCTCAAGGGACCTGGTGCACTGATGGGCAGGACTGCCATTTCTCAGAGTAGAACACTGACCAGAAGTGGAAGGAGTGGCCCACCCTGGGTGGCACAAATCCCCCTGGTGGCTTCATCTGCCAGTGGAGCTGCTACCTCCCACAAACCACCAGCACAAATCTAGGCTGCTCCTAAGGACACCTCAGGGTCCCCAGGTCCTGGGGACTGCAGGAAGAAGGGACTTCCCTGTGTGCAGCCAGGATGTGGGAAGTTGAGCTGGGAACCTGGCTAGATGCTTAGGCTGTTAGACTGGCGAGGGATGCCTCCGGGCTCCGGGGATGAAGGCTGACCAGGAGCCAGGTGTACCCTTTCTGAGGCATAGGGAGCCCAACCCATAAATCCTGGAAGGATGGAGGGACCAAGTCAGCAGGATAGAGAAAAAATGCAGGAGTGGAGGAGGAGAAGCAAGAGGAGGGAGAGAAAAGCCGGAGAGAGAGAGGAAGACAGGCAGAGACCAGGACAGAGAGAAATGACTGGCCAGCAGTGGAGAGGGAGAGGTGGCCATTCATCCACTCATGCATCCACTCACTCACCCACTCATTCATTTCACATTGACTGAGCACTTACTCTGTGCCAGGAACACTACAGGCATGAGTACTCAGCATGGAACAAAGTAGAGAAGAATTCTATCCTAAGGAACTTACATGCTATAAGAGAAAAACGGACAATGAAGAAGTCAAATACAGAGTGTTGAATGATGAAATATAATGGAAAAACCAAAGCGGGGAATGGACCGGCAGAGAGAGCAGAGACGGAGAAAGGAGAGAGACCGCAGACTCTGGGAAGTAAGGCGAGCTGGGAGTCAAGAGACTTGGAGACGGAGACAGGCCAGGACCTCCTGGGAGAGGAAGGACGCCAGAAAGCGGCCGGGCCTGGGTGGGAGGAGAAAGAGCCCGACTGGGACGAGGTCAACCCAGAGTCCAGGGCTCCCCTTGCCCAGCTCCCAGGGAGGACAGTGGTGACGGTACGGACACCCGCGGCTGGAGCGCCGCCAGGCCCAAGACCTCCACGCGCACACCAGGGGACTGGTGGGTCCCCCAGATATCTGGCATTCCCTGAGCCAGCTCGGCCAGTTTCCGCAAAGGCCGCCCCCTCCCCCGCCCGGTAGTGGCCGGAACACCCCACCGGCCCGGCACCCTTGCCCTCGCCCCGAGGTGACCCGGAGTTGGGGAAGACGCCCAGGCAGGCGCCGCGACCTGGCGCGGCGAGCAGAGACAGGAAAAAGTGTGAAGGAAGAGCGAAGCCCAAGTGCGAAAACAGCCTCTGGTCCGCAGGCGCAGAGACCCGGGGTCCTCTGAAAGGGGGGCTGTGCTGGGACCGGAGGCCCGGCCGTCCTCGGCGCAGGCGAGGACCCCTTCAGACAGGCCGGGCTTCCCTGGCGGTGGACGGGAAAGTGGCCTCCACGACCACCCCTCCCACCCCAACCGCAGCAGGTGCCCACCGAGAGCGCTGCTCCCCTCCGAACACCGCTTCCGAGCTGGGAAGTTCCTATTGTTAGAAATCATTGGTTTCTTGTAACAACAGTCTCAAGAAAGGGGAGGCGCGGAGCTTGGAATAGCTAGATAGTCCTTCTTCTGTCAAAGGGTGTTCACTGTGTTCTGAACGGAGTGGATTTTAAAGAAGAACCTCCCACTCCATTTCTTTGCGGCTGGTTTCCACTCATCCCCGTCTTTAGTCTTGTGCGTGTGCGTGTGTTTGACAGAAGGACAGGGGCTCTCCGGTTAAAGTGGGACTTCTGGGGCTGCCCCCTGGTCTGCAGCAGAGGTGCTAATGAACAGCAAATTGCCAAAGGGCAAGGAAGTGAAGAGAAAAAATCCAAGGTGCAAAGGGGCACAGTGAAACGGAGCTCTCCGCACCTAGGTGGAGGGGACTGGCAGGATGTCACTCAGGAAGGTGGAGAGCTATCCCGACTTCATCTCCTCCTCCCTCCCCTATTTCACACCATCTCCCCGGGGGGCCTCCCCCAGTGAGGGGCAAACAAGCCACCCCTCCTCTAGGAAGTCTCTGCAGATGCCCAGTTCCAGGGACCCACACTCTTGGGCTCAGGGGCTGGTGGGCTCAGACCATGTAGAGTAAATAAAAGACTTACTTGCCACCTCAGTTTCTCAATCACCCTGTGAGCGCTTTGTCTTTACTGCACTTCCCAAACTCTGAATTCATCTCTCTCTTTCCATACATCGAATGGAGACGCACACACCCCCTCCATACACCACCTTTTGTCAGGGACTGTGACGTCCCCACCCTAGTCTTTGAACATGCCCCAGCAGATATACTATTTGCAATGAGCTGCAGGACAAGAAGAGCTAAATGTAAGTTGTGTTTAAAACTATAAAATAGTATTGTTGGTATCTTCAAAACCTACAGCTTTATTCATAATTGCCCCAAACGGGAAACTACCCAAATGATCCTTAAGCGGGGGAATAGGTAAACTGAGGTACATCCATACAATGGAATACTACTCAGTAACAAAAAGGAATGAACAACAAACACCCAACACCACTAATGAATCCCGAATGCATTCAGCTAAGTGAAAGAACATTCAAAAGATTATAGACAAAATCCATTTTCTATGACATTCTGAAGAAGACAGAACAATAGGGGCTGAAAACAGATCAGAGGTTGCCAGGGGCTGGGGAGCGGGAAGAGTTGACTACAGAGGGGGAGGAAGAAATTTGGAGGGGCGCTGGGACTATTCTCATATCTTATGATGGTGGTCACATGATTTGTGTGTTTGTCAAGACTCAGAAAACTGCACACTAGAAGGAGTGAATTTACTTATATAAGTTGCACTTCAATAAATCTGGCTTTGAAAAAGGCAGAAGGACAAAGAGCACAGGTGGAGCAGAATAAGACTCTTTAGCTCCCATTCTTTCCAACCCCATCCTGTCTTTAGTGCAAGTCCGCATCTCTGGTACGCTTTTGACTCCCACCTAAAATATGCTAGAAGAGTGATTTATATACAAAAGAAAGCCTTGCATTTCTTTTTAAAGGATCATTTTTCAAGGTTGGTCCTCCCTATTGCTCATCCTTGGTCCACAGGAATGGCCACAGTGGTCCATCCTGGGTACAGCTCCAGTGCCTATCTTGAGCACGTATGGCACAAACACACGAGCACCGGTGCACTCAGGTTTTTGGGCAGGCTGCTGGAAGGGTGACGTCAGAGTGAGGGTTATCCTCCTCTCACATCCTGAAGGTCTTGAAGCCAAACAGCAGAAGCTCGGGGATTGCTAAGTCCCTTTCAACAACCTGATGGCTGCCTGGGAGAGGGTGATGGGAAGCAGACAGAACCAATCAGTCCTTGGAAACTGAGTTTGGTCCAGCTGGTCCCCTGAGACAAGAGTAAGCCAAGGACTGGCCTTGAAGGAGAAACACTTTGGCCCCTTGAGAGTAGGACTGTATTTCTGAATGGACTAAGGGAAAAGCAGTCAATGAAATGTGGTCTTTTCTGTACAAGATGATATCATTCTGCAGAACCCATTACTCTGGCTCTGAATTTTTTTTTTTTTTTTTTTTGAGATGGAGTTTCGCTCTTGGTGCCCATGCTGGAGTGCAATGGTGCAATCTTGGCTCACCGCAACCTCTGCCTCCAGGGTTCAAACGATTCTCCTGCCTCAGCCTCCCAAGTTGCTGGGATTACAGGCATGTGCCACCATGCCCAGCTAATTTTTGTATTTTTAGGAGAGACAGGGTTTCTCCATGTTGGTCAGGCTGGTTTCGAACTCCCAACCTCAGGTGATCCACCAGTCTCGGCCTCCCAAAATGCTGGGATTATAGGTGTGAGCCACCGTGCCTGGCCTCTGGCTCTGATTCTTAAGTCAATTTCCATCATGCTCAGTTGCAGGTCATGATGTTCACATGGATGGGCTACCATCAGGGTGCAAGGTAGCCAGATGAAAGTGCTCTGTGCCAGATAAAATCACACTCTAGGCTTGTATTTACAGCAATTATAGTCTAGTGGACATCACATGAGAGCCCAAAAACACTGACTGCCTGGGCTACAAGATGTCTTTGCTACCTCTGCTCTTCAATAAAAGTGAGGGGTGTGTGTTTGTGTGTGTGTGACAGAGAGAGAGAGAGAGAGAGAGAGAGAGAGAGAGATTGGTTGTTTCTACCTCTTCCCAGAGTTCTTGATAATATCATTGTTTCTAACTCCAGTCATACCTCTGCGATCAGGGAAGAAAAACGGATGTTAAGATTAGCAGACACCCACTGGCCATTGATTTTAATTTCGTCATTCGAATTTGAATTTAGAATCCAACACCACCAACACTAAGAAAACAATACCATGAACAAAAACAAAACAATCCCCCACAAAATATTGTGTTTCCTCCTAAGAACAAAGCAGACAGTTTGGCTTCCATGATCTTCTCTGTCCCTCACCCTGGGAGAGCTTGCTAATTAAGCAGCAGAGGAACCAAAAGGTGGCAAGGGAAAGAAGTGATGAGGATGCAGTCCACTGCTGGGAGAGCTGGTGGCAGGACAATGTTCTGCAGGGAGAAAAGAAAGGGATCCCTGAGGGCTATGCTGGCTCTGACCTTACAGAGGAAGGCCTTGAGTGAACCAGGCAATGGTTCAATGGGGCAATGCTGGGAGCCTCAGTCTCCCTCTTATGAAATGAGATTGAACACCTGATCTGTGAGTTCTTTCAGCCTACATGCCCTCTGATACAGAATTACTCGAATTCCCTCACAAGAGCTACCATTCACAAAGCAAACATTTCTTGAATGTTTATTATGTGCCAGGCACCATACAAACTTGTAGATACATGGATGAACACAAGTTTCTACCTGCAAACCAGAGAGCAAAAGCGTCCTGCAGACAGGAGCAGGAGTGAATGCTGGCACAGACACCAGCAGGAAGGGGACCCACCGTGCCTCCTTGGGGAAAAGGGCAAGTGGGAGACGACTTAAATGAATTCAAGGAACACATTGCTTTTAATGCAGACGTGTTTCTCCCTCTCTTTTACCTAGTACTCTTTCTGGACCTCACCACACACACACACACACACACACACACACACACACACACACAGGGTGTGGCCTGAGTTGGGGGACAGAATGCCTGCGGACTCTGTGTTGTTCATGCACTGACACCCACACCCATAACCCATGACTTCGCCCTTTTCACACATTCGATGCCAACCATGCATATCGATCCTGGACCTGCCGAGTGCCCATTTGGAGGGCACAAGGGCTGGGAGTAGGGGTAGGACAAGAGATGCAGGCCCCAATCCAGTTTTCATCACCACCTCCTGGTGTGGCCTCAGGCACGCCAGCCGCCCACTCTGGCCCTCGGTCTCCTTATCTGTGAAATGCACTGGTTGTGCTGAATCAGTCCTCTCTCTCTTTCTCTCTCTCTCTCTCTCTCTCTCTCTCTCTCTCTCTCTCTCTCTCTCTCTCTCTCTGTGTGTGTGTGTGTGTGTGTGTGTGTGTGTGTGTGGTGAATCAATCCTCTTTTCTCTCTCTCTTCTTTCTCCCTTTCTCTGTTTCTCCACAGAGTCTGGCTCTGTCTCCAGGCTGGAGTGCAGTGGTGCGATCTCAGCTCACCACAGCGTCTATCTTCCCAGGCTCAGGAGATCCTCTCACCTCAGCCTCCCCAGTAGGACCACAGGCGCGCGCCACCACGCCTGGCTAATTTTATTTTTCTGTAGAGATGGGGTTTAGCCTGCTGTCCAGGCTGGTCTCAAACTGCTGGGCTCAAGCGATCCTGCCGCCTCGGCCTCACTAAGTGCCGGGATTACAAACATGCACCACCGCGCCCGCTTGCCGAATCATTTCTAAGCTTCCTTACAGCTCTTTAGGAACAAATGAACACCACATCGTTAACAGACACTGGGATTAAGAGATGGAATAAAGCCACATATTTGTTGCCGGGTAGAACAACGCTGCCTGCAATCCACGCGAGGGTGTTAGGCCCAGCTCCCGGGTGAACGCGGGCCCCGCCCATTCCACGCAGAGGCCCCGCAGGCGCTCGCAGAAGCCTCGGTGCGCGGCCGGGTGTGCAGCCGGGGTGATGGATGGCCGCGGGGCCGGCGCCTGGCAGGCCTTATTGATGAGGTGCGCGCTGACGGCCGCCGCGGAACCCCAGGCGGAGGGAGGCGAGCGCGGGGCGGCTGGCGGCGCAGACTCGGCGGCGCTCGGGGTCAGCCCTCGGCCGGCCGCCCCCGCCTCTGCCCGGCCTGGCGCCCCGCTGCGCCGGCCCCGCTTCCTCCCTTCGGCAGCCTCGCTTCCCGCCCCCCGCCCGTCCGCGCCCTCGCGTGGGTCCCGGCGCCGGCTCTCCCTCCCAGTCTCCCGGCGGGGCAGCCCCGCACCCCGCACCCCCGCACCCCGCACCCCCGCACCCACCCGGAGGTAGGCGGAGGCTCAGAGGCCGCGCGCCCACCGGGGCGGGTTCCCGCCCCTGCGCAGGGGCCACGCCCTCCCAGGCGGAGCCGCCGCGGCCGGAAGGATCGGATTCAATCTAGATCGGCAAGAGCAAAGTTTTGGGGGAATTACTCACGCTGTGCACGGGAGGAGAAAATTCAGGACACTGGTCAATATTCTATTAGGGTTCATTCGAATTATATAGTGATAAGATAGGTAGTGAAATCAACGTAAACACACCTGCCTATAAAGACGGCGAGGTCTTGCGTGAATTTTTTTTGTACTTTTCTAATGTTCTCATGGAGCAAGTGTTCTTTTATAATAACACACACTGTCATTGCTGTGCTTGAAAAGGTGTGACGAAGCTTAGTTCATTCTCCACCCCTGCGCTCAGTTTCCCCCCGTTCCACCTTCCTCCCTCTGGTTATTGCCTCGTTTTTCTTCCCTTGCCTTTGGGGAAGGAGGAGCGGAGGCCGCTGGGCCGTTACCTGAGGCCGACAGGCTGGAGAACAAGTGGGCCGAGCTCCTGCCTGCCTCACCTGTCACCTGCCCTTTCTACGGAAAGCCCCCACGGCCACCTCTGTTAGTGACACTAAGGTGAGGGTCATGAACAGATCCCCTGCGAAGCAGTCTCCGTGAATGAGAATTAAAGGAGAAAGTCAACACTGGAAACAACGTGGAGCATTTATGGTCTGAAGTGGTTTTTGATTTGTTTTTTTTTCTTCCCTGTACGAATTGAGAGCTAACCCTGGACTGGGAAAGGTCCTAAATTCTTCCTTAGATGTGCCCTAAGAACTGGGAAACAGGTAGCCTCTTCTTTGGGGTGCCATAGAAAGAGGAGGGATGGACCCCAGGTTGCTGTGGCCTGAGTGTCATTGTAGAGCGAAGCTTATGCCTGGAGGATCTGGGTCTAGTTGAGGCTGGAGGGAGCTCCTTGGTCTGGGAGTCAGGATTCCTGGGTTCTAATCCCACCACTGCCACCAGAGGAGTGCCATGCCCACAGGCAAGTCATTTAACTTTCTAAGCCTTAGTTTTCTGTCCGTAAAATGAAGAGACTACTAAACTGTCTCCTAGGTTCCTTCCTGTCCCAACATTTTGTGACTTTAAGCTCCCAAAATCCAGCCTGGACAACATGGAGAAACCCCATCTCTAATAAAAATACAAAAACGTAGCGGGGTGTGGTGGCACATGCCTGTAGTCCCAGCTACCAGAGTGACTGAGGTGGGAAGATCACCTGAGCCTGGGAGGTCGAGGCTGCAGTGAGCAGTGATGGCACCTCAGCACTCTGGCCTGGGCAACAGAATGAGGCCTTATCTCTTAGGGTGGGAACACCTGACCCTAAGTCTGAACTCAATCTTAGCCATGCATAACGAATATGTTCAGTGAGGAACTAAAAATGGGAGGCCCATTTGAATATGCAAAATAAAAGGTTTGGTTTGCAGATGAAAACTGGGATCCATTTACTAGGCAAACATTTATTGAGTAACACTGGGCATTGCTATATGCCAGGCACAGTGCCAAGTATGCTGCATGGATTGATTAACCACACAATCACTTATCCACACAATCACTCTATTTCCTCCGTTTTACAGATGGAGAAACTAAGGCACAAACTATTAAGTAACTTGCCCCGCTTAATAGGTGGTGGAGCCAAAATTTAAATTCAAGTAGGTTGACTGCAGAACTCAAAAACTGCTCCTCTGGGCAAGGCAATGGTACTGTGCTGGGTATCTTCTTACATAACCTTTTCTTTTCTTTTCTTTCTTTCTTTCTTTTTTTTTTAAAAGAGAGAGAGACAAGGTGTTTCTCTTTCACCCAGGTTGGAGTGCAATAGTGCGATCATTGTTCACTGGAGCCTTGAATTCCTGGGCTCAAGCGATCCTCCCACCTCAGCCTCCGGAGTAGTGAGGAGTACAGGTGCACACCACCAGACCTGGCTATTTTGTTAGTTTGTTTGTTTGTAAAGACGGGGTCTCGTTATATTGACCAGGCTGGTCCAGAATTCCTGGCTGGAGTGACCCTCCCACTGCCTTCTTGCTTGGCCTCCCGAAGTGCTGGGATTACAGGCCTGAGC
The DNA here is from genome assembly GCF_049350105.2 of Macaca mulatta. Classification (NCBI taxonomy): domain Eukaryota; kingdom Metazoa; phylum Chordata; class Mammalia; order Primates; family Cercopithecidae; genus Macaca; species Macaca mulatta. Next base: position 9,601,594 of record NC_133413.1, read on the forward strand.
TAGAGCCACCACACCAGGCCAGCCCCCCCACCGCCTTTTTTTTTTTTTAACTTCCATCCTTAGTCCAGAATTAGTCTCTTTCCTCTTCTGCTTTTACAGCCTTTATCATATTGTATTTTAGTTTAATCTCTCTACACATCTGCCTCTGTGTATACCTCTTTCCCCAAAACTTTAATCTCCTTGAAGGCAGAAATCTTATATTTGACATCTTTGTATTTTCCAGTTTCTAATTATAGTAGACTTTTTTTTTTAAGTTTGCTGAATTGAATTTTAAAAAGTGGAGTTTCCACTTTGTCCTAATACAGTGTAAATCCCCATCCTTGATGACTGAAGATGTGGTATCATGGCTGTGGCTGAGACGCGGGCGCCATGGTCTCTTCCACTGTGTGCAAACACAGAAGCTCACATGCAGAAGATGTCACGTGGTACCTCATCAGCACCTTCGTCCTCCATTGGTGGATGATTATGGCCCGAGGTACCTTTGGCCCATTTATCAGTCCTGAGACAGCCTCTCTCTGACACTGATGTGGAGCCCTGGAGTTGCAAGGGACTTCAAGGATTCTTGTCCAATCCACTCATTTTGCAGAAAAGGCAATTAGTACCCAGAAAGAGCTACAGAGCCCTTTAGAGCCACACACCTATTTAGCAGCACAACCAGGACAAGGTTCCCTGGCACCCTGGTCATACTCTGTTCTTCCATTTCAACTTGCTACTATAGGAATTGATATCTCCCCTCTATACATTGACTCCCAAGGCCAAACTTCCCTCACCCTGATGCAATCACTAGGGTGAGAAGATCAGAGATAAGGCAGCCCTGGGCTCTGGGGCAGAGCCTAGAAATCTGGCAACCTGGTTAGAGCTGCTGCCCACGCCCTTTGCAGGGCACTGGAAACAGTGACCTTGGCCCAGTCAAGGGTAGGGGTGAGTGAAGGCTTGAGGATGAGGTAAAGGGAGATCATAGACATTCAAAGCCACAGTTATTCCATGCCCTACTTAGACTGGGGATAAACCAAGCCAAAATGGGCACCAGGCACATATTGTATCTCTAGACTGAATATCTTCCTAATGGTCTTGTGGACTCAGTCTTCAAAATAAAGAAAAGAAGGTAGTCAAGTGTATGTGGGGCATAATGGGTGGATCCTTGTTCTGATTCTCATTGTTTATTGGGGGTGATCCAATGTCCTGGATGCCTGAAACAGGCCCGGTGCATGCTGCTGTTCTGGGTAATCATCAGTGATATACACATTCACCTGTAATTTCACATAAATTATGTGGTCACTCTATGTATAAGTCATTTGAATTTGCTGAGCCTCGGTTTCCCAATATCCCAGGTAAAGGATTTTGAGTAAACCCCTTGAGTAAATGTCTTCCCATTTATTTTTACACTGGAAAATGTTTCAGTTTTATGGATGCAGAGCCCAGAAATAAGTGGTTACTGGCCTGAAGAAACAGGCCTCATCCCTGGGGAGAGACAGTGAATTGACCCACGGAAGGTTCCAGAAGGTGTCTTGCAGCTTCTTGTCTGGGCAACTAAGAGCAAAGTCACTTTTTGGATTTGTCACTGCTTTGTTATTGACATTGAATTTTGGGTCTCAGGTCCATCACTGGAAGACGACTGGGAGCAATAAAAATATAAGGTAAACCAACCTTACTGAATAACACATGAGAATTCATTAGCGCTCACCTCCCAAATAAATCATCAGTTGATTTTATTCATTTTCTGCCGACATTACAAATATTATAACTGCTATTGCCCCCATTGGTCCCTCATCCATCTCTCCACCAGTTTGTGCGTCAGGGGATTTGGGGATTAGGTTCTTAATTGGGGCCATCAATTCTTTGTCTTATTTTCTGCCTATGAGTTTTCCTAACCCTCTTCTCATGATAAAGATATGTCACTGGGGAGAAGGTTGAGGCAAGGCCACCTCCTCAATGTGTTCCTAGTTGTGGCTCCCCTAGTCACACCAGGCAATCTTCACATTCTCTCCTGTCCCCATGCACACACTCCCCCTGACACCCACTGGCTCTGGGCATCATATAACGTCCCCACACAAAGATTTATAGGGTTGAGATACGTGTGTGTGTCTGTGTGTGTGTGCGCATGCACGCACACATGTGTGTTTTATTTTGTCACCTCATTAGGTTTAAAAATTTCTTGATGGCTGGAATATCATTTAATAATTCTATAATCTCCTACAGTGGTCTGCACAGAGTAGGTACCCAATACATACTCAAAAGAATGAATTAATGATTGAATATGTCTGAAGGTCAAATATAGAGCTCTGTATAAGAAATGTGCCTATTTGTGAAATGCAAAAAATTTTCCCAAATATTATTCTTTTTCATATTTCAGGAGACGTCCGGCATAGACGCATTATAAATGTATAGCTTTGAAAATCAATTTGTTTTTTCACTGTTTTGATCTCACGTGTGTGGGGGGCTCTTGAACTGCTATTTGCTTCACTTTATAACTTGCACCTCGGAGAGGTTGGATGATAAATGAGAGATGAATAATTCCTTATTGCTACTTATCTGCCGAATCTATAAACTGGTGTCAGCATTTACTCAGTTGGGTTTAAGCTGTGCCTGGTATACTTATTAACCCACTTAAAATAAGCCATAAAAATGGGCTTGGTAGAAGGTAATTTTAACTAATTTTAAAAAATGACATTGGTCATTTTCCCACCAACTCATGGAGTGACCTTTGGCAAATCACTTAACCTCATTGGGCCACACCTTCAAAATGAAACGGGGGCAGGGCTTGATCAGCTCTAGGAGCCTTGTAGCTGTGTTGCTTTTTGATTTTTGGATAAGTAAGGGATCCCAATGAAACTTGTCAGAGCCATTATATATCAGCTTATGTAGACAATCTGCTGTATCCTTGGCTTTTCTCTGGAGGGTGAGGGAGGCAGCACTTGGTAGTTAGAGCAAGGCATTTTGAGTTTAATTCTGTTACTTATTAGTACTGTGACCTTTGGCTTTACAACATCCCTGAGTCTCAGTTTTCTCATCTATAAAAAGGGGGAAATGCCCTAATAATACACCAATTACCCTAGAGAGTTGCTGTGAGGTTCAAATGTGACATATGTGACAGCACTTTGATAAACCACAACTATTATTTATTGCCCCCAACTCACGGATGAGGGCATAGAGCAGTTTGATTCAGCAGTTTGTAGCAGGGCCAAGAGGAAGATTGCTTGACCTCCCTCATTCTATTTTGATTACAGGTGGAAATTATTACAAAATTGTACAAAGATGGAGCACCTAGGAGACTTCTCTGGGAGGGGGGTTGGTCTATGGATGCCTAAAAAAACCTGTGCCTGAGGAGCCATTTCTGGGAACGCTAAATGGTACAGCGATAAGAAAAACAGTCAACAATACACTGACCCACCCACCCCAGAATGGCTAGCTAGCAGAGAATGGAGCATTTTTCAAAAGCAAGGGAAATTTGTTCCCTCCCAGCTGTGTCCTCCTTGCTTCTCACACCCCTTACTTTGGGAGGCGTCCTCTCCACATCAAGAACACTGCTCAGGCTTTGGAGTTGGTCCCCTTCCTAGAAAAGGGGCAGATAAAACAACTGTGGTTGACGATTTTTTTTTTTTTTTTTTTTTTTTTGAGACGGATTCTCGCTCTGTCGCCCAGGCTGGAGTGCAATGGTGCAGTCTCGGCTCACTGCAACCTCTCCTGCCTCAGCCTCCTGAGTAGCTGAGATTACAGGCGTGTACCACCATGCCCAAGTAATTTTTGTATTTTTAGTAGAGACAGGGTTTCACCATGTTGGTCAGGTTGGTCTCGAACTCCTGACCTCATGATCTGACTGCCTCGGCCTCCCAAAGTTCTAGGATTAGAGCTACCGCGCCCAGCCTGAGGATTTTGTTTGTAGAGAATTAAGTCAACAAAGGTGTCTGGAACTCACCCCTGCAAGAATCATCCCTCAAGAAAGTTCCTACCACTATACCTGTGCAGTGCAGGGGGCTGGAAAATTACATGAAGATGGCTATGGTTCCTGTCTGAACCCTGCTTGCCTTGTAGATGAAGAAGGGGAGAGATGAGCTTAGGAGGCGCTGGATCCAGTCTTCAGAAAATTCTGTGGTTTGCAAAAATTCTATTCATACTACCTTATCAACAACCACCCACCCACCCAACCAACAAAGGCCAACCTCAAATTTTTTTTGAAGTGTAGGACTTAGAGAAAGAAAATACCATTATTAAATGGTATTTTAAGTTTATATTTCATACTATATTCAGAATGCAGTTTATTTGCTAAATATTTATTTGCTAATTAATAAAAGTTAATTTGGTCTTTATATTAATGTTACTTTTATCTTCTATTGACTGGGATGTGCTACATTAAGATTAAAAAAAAAAAAGACCCAGTACAAGATCTTTTGAAGGTCTCCTAAGTTTATGGTGGAACCTAATTTCTACTTCCTTTTGTGACCACTCTCACCCAGCCCCATCCCGCGCCCTGCTTGTAAAGCGGGATGGAGGAAGGCATCTGCTACTTGTTCCTCTATAAGCGCAAACTATTTCAGTTTCAAAACTGGCACCTGACATTTGTTAAGAGCTGTCTTGTGATTCATTCAGTCTGCAGTCCTGTCCTTCACTTTGGCTCTCTTGCCTTCACACGGCCTTCCTTTCTGAACACCTGGCTTCTTGGCCACCACCAAAGGTCTGACTTTCCTCCCCAACAAGTCTCCTCCTTTTCTCCCTCCCTGAGGTCTGAATAATCAGCTTCTATTTGCAGCGCCCCCACCCCCCACCACTCTGCACCTGGCCTCACATCCCACCACATCCTCCTGCCAGAAAAGGGAGTCGTGGAAGAGGGAAAAGTTACAAGAACGTAGACGATTGTTTTCAATTTCAGAAACACTCAAGGTTGCAAGTGAAATTCTGAGACAATTTGGACCTGAAAACATTTTCTAAATGGGGAGGGGAATCTCTTCCTTGTGGAAAAGTCACTCCTACCAACTGTGAACATCTCTAGCCTGGAATCAGGAGTTCAGGGCTGTTCTTGGAGTTTTGAGTCCACTGAGTTTTGGGGACCCTAAAACTGAATCCTCTGGAACAAATGCTTTGCTATGAAAATGCAACAGTCATATCATCGTAGGAAGCCTGACGAAGGCTAACATGTCTTGGATCTGGCCAATCTTCCTCACCTCTCTCAAAATATTTCTTTATTCTACTTTCAAATAAACACGAGTTTGTCTAGTCCATTTGGAAATACAGAAAAATATAACGGGGACAACCAAATCCATCCTTAGCCACATTAGGCAGAAAGAATTGGAAACATTAGTCTTCTCTCTTCTCTTTCTCAATTGTGATAGAAGTTTCACAATCTACTTTTTATTTCTTAAGAATTGAGATTTTTCATGTCATTGCATATCTTAAGAAAACATCATTTAATGATCATGTAATGGATTTAGTATAGTTTATGTAAGTAAACTCTTATTGTTTAGAGTTTTGGTTATTATCTGGTTTTCACCTCAATAAATAATGTTTGGTGCATCCTTGTCAAATCATAAATTTTGCTAAGTAAAGCATCTTGTAAACCTCTGATTATTCCCTGAGGGTAAATTTCTATTACCAGAAAAAGTGGGTCAAAGAATATGACCACTTTTTGGGTTTTGAATGTCTATTGCCAAATTGCGTTTCAGAAAGGTTGCACTCACAATTTCCACAACCACCAGCAGCAGTCAATTTTGGACAAGCTAAATAAACAAACATATTTATCAATGTGTCAGGTAAATTTCTACCTCTTATTAGATGTATTTAATTACTGAAGAGTTTTGAAGTAATAGGTAAAGAAGCAAAACACACAAAGCCAAACAAAAATAAGGAGAACATTAGTGTCCAACTGAACACATGGTTATCTCAGGGATTAGGACAGTCTGTCTGTCTTCTAAGGTTTATAAGGATTTTAAAATATAAGAAACTGAAACACAGAATGTTAAGTAATTTGACCAAGAAAACCAGTGAGTGGCGGAGATGGAATTCAAATCACATCATTCTAACACTGGAGTCTAAACTCTTACACTGACCTAGGGACAATGTACATTTAGGATCTTATCAAATATAAAAAGGTTCCAGAGCATTCTTTGTAATGAGTTTATGGTTCAGAAATTGCCTTTTGTGAGCACACATTATAAGGAGAAATTTTATCTTTGAAAAAGATGTCATCTTCAACTTTTGAGAAGCACATTCCTGCACCTTATTTTTAGACTATGCTGGAAATAGAAGTGAAATAACATGCTCAAGGTCACCCAGCTTGTAGGTGTTTGTGTGGGAACTAGAATCTAGAATCCAGGCTCTGGCAATTCTTTGGCTACTGCCTATAGTGTTTTCTCTCACCTTGCGGCAAATACCCACCACAGCAACAGAGGAAGACTGGCTTGACTAAGGCCCACAGGGTCTTCAAGTTTCAGGGGCTTTAGTGTTCAGCAACTCAGGGATCTCCATCACCAGGGCAAAGCTGATGGGAGCCGTGGCACAGCCCGGGTGGAGGCCAGCCAGCTATGGTTGAGGACATGGGTTGCCCTTGGGCAGGGTAACCCTTACTCTTGGTGCATAAATCCGGAGACCTGGGAGTCACAGCAGCATGAAGGGCTCAGCAGTCCACGTTTAGGCGTGAGCAGACTAAGCCCGTTTTCTCCCAGGGAAATTATTTCCCGTTCGCCGGGTCACTTTCAAAGGGGAAACCTACCCGGGAGCTGTAGTTTCCTGAGCTGGCGGAGAGTGCAGGTAGGGGCCCGGCCCGGGCATTGTGGGGAGGGATTCCTGCACTGAATGGAAGGCTGGACTAGATAACCCCTGGGGCCCTTCCAACGCCAAACATCTCCGATTTGTGTGTCTTGGGGCAAACAAGTGAGCAGTTGCGGGACTGAAATAGTTGATTTAGCGTCCCGCCCCAGTCGCCGGCTTTAGTCCTCATCTTGGGCAAATAATTTAACCTGTCAGTACAAGGCATAATGCCTAGCGCAGAGGAAAGCTTGGTAAATGTTTGCTGAATGAATGAATTAAAGAATGGGCGGATGGATTTAGTCTCCCTAGTCTGAAGGAATACTGGTGAAGGTTGGAATCGAACCGCGCCCCTTGATGGATGAGTTTGAATGAGACAATGTAAAGCACATTGAACTTCTTAAAACAAAAAGAGGCCGGGCGCGGTGGCTCAAGCCTGTAATCCCAGCACTTTGGGAGGCCGAGATGGGCGGATCACGAGGTCAGGAGATCGAGACCATCCTGGCTAACACAGTGAAACCCCGTCTCTACTAAAAAATACAAAAAACTAGCTGGGCGAGGTGGCGGGCGCCTGTAGTCCCAGCTACTCGGGAGGCTGAGGCAGGAGAATGGCGTAAACCTGGGAGGCGGAGATTCGGCCACTGCACTCCAGCCCGGGCGACAGAGCAAGACTCCCTCTCAAAAAAAAAAAAAAAAAAAAAAAAAAAAAAAACCAAACAAACAAAAAAAAGATCCCTGCAACACAAAGGGATTCTGCTACTTCCTAACAGTCATAATGGGTAGAATTACCATTTACCGGCATCAGCAAGCATAATACGCAGTGGTGAGTTTTGATTTCGCACTAAACTCTCTGTTTGATTAATCCCCCTGCCACCTATGGGGCAGACCTGCGCCTCCCAGGGCCGGGTGGAGCACGCCAGCCCCGTCTCTCCGTCCTCCCCCGCCCCGGATAAAAGCTGAGGTCTAATGGATTGTTCTTGCTGCTGTCCAGATTAGATAGCGAGCCCCTCCATTATCTTTGCTGGAGCAAACCGCAGTGGCCACCACACCAAGAGCTTTCCAAGGCAATCCGGCGGGAAGGTTGGGAAAACCTAGGGGGTAAGAGAGACCAGAGAGCTGTCGAGAAACCCCCGCGCACCGAGGCTGTTTCCACCTCAAGGCTCTTCCCAGAACTTTTTCTGAACCCAAGGTCTTGTCCCCACACCCACAGCATTTAACAAAGCAGGTCCCCGGTGTGGAAACTAGCTACTACCTACTGAATTCTAACTACTACCTACTGAGTAGTTCTAAGAGGTAACTGTTAGACTCTGTATCAACCTTTGAGAAGTGAGAAGGACTATTGGATCACACCCCCTCCCCACATCGCCACGACCAAGAAGTGTTTTGCACAAACGGGGACTACTACATCTGACCAGTAGGATGGTAATTTTCCTAATTTTTGTTGTTCTGCAATCAGCAGAGGAGACACAGCTGACTTTCACTCCTTCCTTCTGAATTTCTCATGGTCAAGTTTTTACCTATTAATAATGTTGTTTCTTCAAGAAAAGTTTTGTTAGAATTTTTTATAAGAGTTAAAGCTTTAAGTTTCTTGAAGGGGAAAAAAACTTCTAACGAGCAAAATCTTGTCTCCGTTTTGTTGAAAATGAAAAGCATCTACTATCTATTAGCACTATTCAGTGAAATAAAATTCTCATGTGTAATCTAACAACAAATTCTACATAAAACAAATAATAAGCACTCAAAATCATTATTTATCTACAAGGAAAGACTAATTGTTCTATCATTATTATGCTAGAACTACTGTGATCTAACAGAAAGCAAATCAAGTCTTAGCTAGTGAACAGGGAAAAGTTATCTATTTCTACCATATCAGTTTCCTGTTCAATCTTTAGAGTTAGTGGAAAGCTACAAATAAACGATGTAGCAGGAGAAGCCATCTGACACCGTTTTAAAAGATTCTACATTTAAGAAATTCTGCATTGTTTTTGAGTGACTCAACCTTGTCAGACACCACCTAGTGCTTGGAAAATTATTTATAATGTGCCATTAGTTAGAGATAAAAATTTAAGAAGTTTCTTAAAGGCAAATAAAATAGCTACTGTGCAGTTTAATATCCAGAAATTAATTCACAGACAAGAAGCCCTTTGATTCATCAAACAAAACAGCTTTATCGAGTAACTTCTGTATGCAAACATCAGAATGAATAAAAACGAATTTATTGTGAGGGGCAAGGACCTCAGGTTGGGGTGGGAAAAGACGCAGCCAGACGCGGACCAAATCTGAAAGCGCAGAGTATGCCTGGGAAAAACTGCAGTTCCTAAATCAGCCGTGTCTGCCCACGGCCAAGAACAGCGGGAAAGAAGACAGGCAGGCAAGGAGAAAAGAAGAACGACTGCTATGGACAAAGAACAAAGTAAGCGGGGAGGATTTTGACTAAACAAGAAAAGGAAACTTTGCAACAGAATTAAGGAAAAAGAAATGAAGAGAGAAAGGGGATGAAAAAAGGCTAGGAGAAGAGAAGACACGTTAACAAGACAATAGCAAACCAATAAAGAAAATTGTTAAGAACAGCGGGTGGGGTGGATGAGGGAGAAATTATATCTCAGTATCTAAAGAAACAACAGCAGCCGTTCCCAAGAGGGACCTGCCTCATCGACCCCCGCAAGCGCCGCACCCAGTGCGGGGACCCGGCCCCGGGTTCGGGCATCTGCGCGGGGACCCGGCCCCGGATTTGGGCGTCTGCGAGGGGATCGCAGCTACGGCCCCCGCGTGGTCCTGGAAGCGTCTGCCAGGAGCAGTCTGCCAGGAGTTTTTGTGAAACCTAGGGGGACGAGTGCTGGAAAAGTGTGGGGTTAGGGCGCAGGTGAGAAGTGGTGAAGACAGTGCTCTTTACCGGAACCGCAGCGTGCAGAGGCCTGGAAATGCAATCGCTCCCAGACAAACCCTAAGTCCCCAATCGTCGAGAAATGCCTGCCTCCAGATCCCGCGCGGGCCGGGGCCTGTGACTAACACCCGAAGGTTCTTCGAACAGAACGGAGCTGGCGATTTCCTGGGCTCGGTTTTCGGGACCACGAACCCTGCGAGCCTGGGGTGCCACCCATGCCCCTCAAAGTCCCTCCAAACCCGGCCAGAGAAAGAAGGCATTAGATCTGTGCTTTGCAGACTGGGGTATGGGATTCCAGGGTACGGGGTCTCTCCGCAGGGTGATATTGAGATACCAGCAGCCTAACCTGGGGACACAGTGGCCTTTTTGATGAAACACCGACTGTGATCCTCGGCCTCTTTAGGGGTCTCACACAGAGAGTCGCAACTGAGAAGAAATGGGTCGGGGGCTTCGCTGTACGTCTCGCTGCCGAGAGCGTGGGGACAGCGGCGTCAGGGCGAGCCGGGAGAGGGGTGGGTGAGCACCTCGCATCCGGAGAGGAGTGCGCAGAAGCCGGGCTCCCCTCGCCGCCCCAGGTATCAGTGCGCAGCGGCTGGAGGACTCCGCGCTCCCCAAGTGGGGGTCTCTGGAGTAACGGGCAACCAGAGACACGTTCCTAGAAGCTCCAGGCCTGGCCAGAGGTCACGCCACCGACCGCGGCTCGGACCCTGCTGGGCATGGCCTGGGCTTCCTGGCCCACCAGCATGCGACCCCGAAGGACGTGGGCGTGACACCCGTCCAAGGTTACCCTGCCCATGTGGCGCCAGAAAGGTCGAAATGCATCCAAAGCAATCTGGCTTCGGCCTTGCCAGGAACGGAGAGGAGAAGAGAGGGAGCTCCTTGGCCTCGTGGGCCGAGGGCGGGAAAGTCGCAATGAGTCCGAGGGCCAGGTTAGTTACTTGCAAAGATCCGCGGGCTCCAGGGCGCGTTGTCGCGCCTGTCCGCGAGGATCTTCCCAGCCTCGTGCTGCTGAAGTAGCCCGCTCCACCAGCACCGTCTCGTCTCCCACCTGCCCACTCAGGCTTTCCACCAAAGATTGAGCCGGGGGTCGGGACATTCGGGACGTTAAGCGGCCCCAGAGCGGCCTAGGTGGGAGCGGCGTCATTTACCGGCGCGCGTTATGTTTTCCCCGCGGGCTGCGCGCTCTGATTGGGAATCTCCCTTGGGAAGACCTGCGGCTGTAAGTCCTTTAACAACCGGTCCAAGCCCCCTGACAGGAGACCCCAGCGACGTGACTTTGAGCCGATTAACTTGTCCCAATCTTTCTTCTCATCACGCAGGGAGTGGGAGAAACAAAACCCCAATGCAAAAAGAGTTTGTAAACTATTCGGCGACACACAACAGGGATTAAAATTCATGGCCAATTAACAATACTGTTACCCTCTTCCTCATTTTCCCCACTTAGGGACACTTCTCTGCCTGTTGGTGGTGTCTCTGAGGCTTCTGCGTTTCCATTATTCGGGGGTCTCCATCTCCCTCCAGACCCCAACCTCGTCCCTGTAAAAATGTCACTTTCCGTTCGCTTTTCCAAACTCAGTGCAGGGCTAGGGCAGTTTGCCCAGGACCCGGCCCACTTGGGGTTCGCCGGGATACTTTTAAGGCCGCGGGTGCTTGGCTGTCCTGGGGTCAGGCAGGGGAGGGGCCCAGGCCGAACGCCCAGCTCCTCTCCCCGGCTGCGCGCCCCGCAAGCGGACCAGGGCTTGGACCCCAGCAGTCCTGGTTCCTTTTCATTCTGCCCCCAGCCTGAGCGGGCTCCACTCTTCTCCCTTCCCGGCCCTCGGCCCGAGCCTGACGCCGCCTAGTTTATTGACCTTAGATCGGCTTCGGGGCTTTATCAGACCCGGCTGGGGCGTCCCGCCGCGCACGCCCTCCACCTCCAGTCTTGCGGCGCGAGCCCCCTTTAAGCTTCTTCTAGAAACATCCCCTTCCTCCCCCATCCCCGAGTCTGAGAACCTGCAGAAAAATTGCCCGAATTCACGCAACCGGGAAGATTCGAGGCAGGGCCTTCAGGGCCACGGACATTCTCCTGTGTCACACTTTTATCTAGATAATTCAGGGGAAAGTGCCCACCCAATTATTCGGATAATTGCCTCGAATCTCCACTTCGTGCAGTGTTTAGACAATTGGAGATTGATGACTTGAATTTAACCCTAAAACCTCTCCTCTCCTCTGCTCCAAGCTCTAAAATATCTCTGAACTTTACACACGCAAACTCTAATTTTCTGTCCTATAAATCACTTGGCAAATATAACAAGACATTAGAAAGCTATTTGAAATTGGTATTTTATTAGGCTTGAGACTAGAACAGGGAGAAAGAGTAATTTATAAACACTTCCTCAATACTAAGCACACAAAATTGTCTTTAAGGCTCCCCTCCAATCGAACTTGTGACTGCAAAATCACTTTCAGAGACAAATTCTTAGAAGAAAAAGGAAATCTGTGGCAATGATTATGTCACTAAAAATGAACTCTGTAAAAAGAAGTTCATAAAGTGGGACTTTCAAGTATCCTTTACTCTAGATTGACTTATCAAAATGAGACCAGCAGAAACAAAACATTTCTTAGTACTACAAATACTACAACAACTACCGCTACTACTACTTAAAAAGCCAATCCAATTTTGTGATGATAAATCACAGGATTCTAGCAACCTTACATAATAACAGCTTTCCCTCAACTCAGATTGGCCCGTCTCTGCTTTTCCCAGCTAAAACCCTTTCAATTTCCCTTATTTTTGGACCGCGTACAGAAGAGCAGGAATATCAGCCCTGGGAAAACATTAGCAAGGGTAAGCAAGCCAGAGAGTTGGGCAGGGGAAAGATAAGCAACGCAGATGAGTGTACGTTTTGTGAGAGCTTTTCAATTCACCCCCTGGAAGCCGGCGGGGCTGCTGGAGATGGAAAGATAGTCAAAGGGAACAATTTTCTGTTCTCTGCTTTGCAAAGCTAATATTTGTAGTAGGTACACCAGGACTGAGCGGCTTTGCCTTCAATCCTACCCAATTCCAGAAGAGCCCTTGCTGGGTCCTCCTGAGGCTACAGAGTGAACAAATGCCACTCTCTGCTTTCAACCTGTGAGCATGTGGAGGAGGCACAGGAAACCTGGTAGGTTTCAAACTCTCAGAGCCTTGGTTATGACACTGACCGGTGCCTTCTCAAAGCTGCACTCCTTCTCAAAGCTGTCACTCCTATTTATTATTATTATTATTATTATTTTGACTCAGTCCTTTTCTCAGCTACAAATAAGATTCAAGACTCATTTGTCCAGACTTTGGCTTTATAGGAAGCAGAGGTAAGTTCGACTTGTATGCAAAAGAGTGCAACCAAAAGCATGGCGACCAAGTTCTGCAAAGCATGCAGTGGACCTGGGGAAGAAAAATACAATCGCTGCGGTCCACCTGCAAGATCTACCCCCACCCCTCTTTCCCATCACAGGTCTGGCTCCAGAATAAACGAAAATTAAACTCTGCACCAAACCTCGCCGACCCTTGATCTGCGAATAGGCAAAGAAAAGTATCCCAGCCTGAGGGCTCTGAGAGCTAGCTACTAACTAATGAAACCAACCGACGGGAAGCAGCATGCAGACTTGCTGACCCAAAAGCAAACTAGGCTGGGTCTGACATGGGCCAGGAAGGGTTTGCCTGAACTTTCCAAGTGCGTTCTTAAAAGGACGCCAACGGCTGCGGGGGGCCCCAGGGGATTTGGGTGTGCTAGAGGAAGCAGAGGCCAGATGGTCCTGCCATACCTGGTCAGAGCCATTGGGTTTCTGGTGTGTATGTATTTATTTAGGTTTTTCCTGAGAGAACAGCCACCCCTCTCCTTTTCCAGTTGTGGGAATGGGAAGCTGAATCAGGAAATAGAGAAACTAAAATGCCACGTAATTGTAAGAAGAAGGGACACAGAAAGAAAGTGGGACGGAAGCCCGGCGTCTGCGGCCTGGCCTGCACAGAGCCTCATCCTTCCTTCCTGTCCCGCAAAGGCCTCAAAGCCTCTACCCAGCCTCGGCCTCGGCCCCACGCTGGGGAAGCCGTGCCTTCCCCTCCCCCACCTCCCTCTCCCCACAGCTGGAGACTGTGGTGAGCAAGGTGAGCTCCCCAAGCCTTCCATTCCCCCATCATCCCAGCCTCCCCCGGCAGAGGGGTCACCAGGAGGGCCAGGAGGGGACTCACCCGCGGTGGGAGCGGCGTCCCTGCGGCTGCTCAAGGCCTGGTGTGAGGCAAAGTCTGCCCAGGGAATCCAGGCTGTTCTGAGCCGGGTGGGAGGGAGACGTTGTGAGCTGTCTCCCAGCTCCCTCTGAGCTCCCAGCTTCCTTCTCAGAATTAGATAACAGGAAAAATAGATAAGAGAAGTGGTTCATTAATTCAGCAAGCCTTTTTTTTTTTTTTTTTTTTTTTTGGTGTGTGTGTGTAAAAGTGGAAGGAAACTCTGCTAGGGAATGAAGTTCTGGCTGGACAGTTTTTAAAAAGTCAATGTTCACAAGGTTCCAGAGATGCTTCTGGAAGGTCACTCAGAAGGACCCGAGGAATCGCTGTTCATGGGGAGAAATGCTCAGTTCACTGTATGTGCTTCCTGCACCCCAAGACTCCTCTCAGACTCTAGTCTTGCCTTTAGACTGAGGTAGGGAGGACTGCTTTGTGACATTGCTTCTGTTGTGTGATTGCCTTCTGGGCATGGAAATAATAGTAACAGCAGCGCAACTCCTCCTAGCATGCAATTACAAATTACAATTTTTTTGCAAGCACTGCTATAACAGCATTTCTGAGCTCCTTACAATAGGGTCAAGCAGGCAGATGCTATATTATTAACCTAGATGAGGTAACCGGCTCAGAGAGGTTAGGAATGTGCCTGTGGCCAAGTCACAGCAAGAAAGAAATGGAGCCGGTATTGAATTTCAAATTAAAGAAATCCATGGCTTCTTAGAATAGGAAGAGACCTCAGAATTCCAAGCTACTGCTTAAATCAGGAATACCCTCCCAGGCGATTATCAGTACTCTACTTGAATACTCTTGGTGATGGGGAGCTCATTCTCTGCGTGCCATGGGTGTGCAGCTCTGCTGACCACCACACTTTGCTGCTTCCCAAATGACCCCGCATTGCCGGGCTGGGAACACAGAAAGGCACAGGGAGCTGCCACTGTCATGTGATTTGAGGAACTGGGCAAACAGATCTCCCTTGACAGGCCTGCTGTGGAATTCCCTGCTCTCGTGCCTGGTTTTATTTAGGGAAGTTGTCCCTATTGGGAGTTGGTATCTCCCAAAGGCAGTTTGGAGGAAAGGAAGAAACCCAATACATTTCTATTTAACATATTTCCCAGTTCACAGTCTCCCAGGATCCTTACAACAATCTCTGCAAGGTAGGGAGAAACCAGACAAGTTAATATTTTTTTCCAAATGTAGGCCAGGAAATCAAGCTTGGTGGTTCATGCCTGTAATTCCAGCACTTTGGGAGGCTGAGGCAGGCAGATCACTTGAGGTCGAGAGTTCGAGACCAGCCTGGCCAACATGGCGAAACCCTATCTCTACTAAAAATACAAAAATTAGCCGAGTGTGGTGGCGGGTGCCTGTAATCCCAGCTACTCAGGAGGCTGAGGCAGGAGAACAGCTTGAACCCCGGAGAGGGAGGTTGCAGTGAGTCAAGATTGAGACCATGCCACTGTACTTCAGCCTGGGTGACAGAGCGAGACCCCATCTCAAAACAAACAAACAAACAACAACAACAACAACAACAACAAAACAAATATAGGCCAGGAAACTGAAACAGAAAAGGTAAGTGAACTGCCAGAAATCAAAGAGTAAACGTATGGTCATCAGGTGGGAACAGAACTAGAGGGGTGAATCAGGCTGGGAAGAGTGAGGAAAAATATGAAGGAAACATGAATATTTTTTCCCTTCCAAGAATTTTTGGTTTTGAATATTTTTGCAAGTGATGAATAAAGTGTCCATTATTGTTATCTGGCTTTATACTCTTCCCCTGCCAAATGACTTGTAGAAACTATGCCTCAGGAAGATTTTAGTGTAAAACTCCCTGTGGTGTCAGATCATTAAAATTCCTGACGCATGAGCCCAACAGTACAAGGCACAGATGCAGAGGCCAGGGCCAGGCTTTGTCTTTCCAGGGGCCCTGCCGTTTTCACCAGGGAGGAGCCTCGTTCACATGTAGCTTTCCCTTATGGAGTTATTTTTATTACTTATGATTATTATGGTAAAATACACATAATACAAAATTTGCCACTTGAACCGTTGTTTGTTTCGAGTCGGAGTTTCGCTCTTGTCACCCAGGTTGGAGTGCAGTGGCCTGATGTCTGCTCACTGCAACCTCTTCTGCCTCCCAGTTTCAAGCAGTTAGTTCTCCTGCCTCAGCCTCCCGACACTTTAACTGTGTGTTGTTTTTTTTTTCTTTTCTTTTCTTTTTTTTTTGAGACGGCGTCTTGCTCTGTAGCCCAGGCTGGAGTGTAGTGGTATAATCTTGGCTCACTGCAACCTCCACCTCCCAGGTCCCGGTTCAAACAATTCTCCTGCCTCAGCCTCTCGAGTAGCTGGGATTACAGGCACATGCCACCATCCCCAGCTAATTTTTGTATTTTTAATAGAGACAGGGTTTCACTATGTTGGCCAGGCTGGTCTTGAACTCCTGACCTCATGATCCGCCCTCCTCGGCCTCCCAAAGTGCTGGGATAACAGGTATGAGCCACTGTGCTTGATCCCGCTTTAACCGTTTTTAAGTGTACAGTTCCATGGTATTAGGTACATTCACATTGTTGTACAACTATCACCACTTCCATCTCTGGAACATTTTCACCTTTCCAAACAGAAACCCTGCACCTATTAGACACTAATTCTCCATTCCCCTCTTTCCCCTAACCTCTGGCAACCCCCATTCAACTTTCTGCCTCCCTGAATGTGACTCCTCTAGGTACCTCCTATAAATGGAATGATACAGTATGTATTCCTTTGTGGCTGGCTTATTTCACTTAGCACCATGCCCTCAAGCTTCATCTGCGCTGCAGCAGGGGCCACGCAAAGACTGTATGGTGTTTATCCATTCATCTGTTGATGGGCATTTGGGTTGTTTTCACCTTTTGGTTACTGTGATTAATTCTGCCATAAACATAGGTGTGCAAATGTCTGTTTTAGTTGCTGCTTTCAATTCTTCTGGGCATATCCTTAGAAGGGGGTTTGCCGGCTCACATGGACCTGTCTATGTGCAAGTTTTTCGAGGAATTGCCATACCATTTTCCACCTCTCATGGAGTTTTGATCCAAAATTTAGAGAGGAGGTCTCCATCATCCTGTGTATGTAGCAGGTAACTGGGAGCAGCAGCATCCACTTATCGCAGTTGGAGTCATATTCAGGGGCAGATTGCCCTGCCTGCTCCGAAGTTCTGTGAGAGAGTGATGTGCAGTAAGGAAGAAGGTGGAACATGAAGTTCTCTAGAGAACTGCAGTGGAGCAGAGAGAACACTCACTTCTTTATTAAAAAATTAGGAAGCATAACTTCCAGTGTTGTGGTACAGTAACAAGAGCACCTGTGTTTGACCTTCACCTCTGACATCCCATTGCCTCTGCTGGCTATGGAGTGCTCAGCAGGCAGCTTCTCCCATCATGGTGACAGAACTGCCGGAAAGAGTGTCCCCTGGGGACTAGGAAGCCCTAAGTGATGAACTGCTGGTGGGTGGCACTTTATTCACACCGGAGTCTCCAGAAGAGCTAAGGGACCCTGGAGTTACCTGAAGTCCCTACAGCATGGGCAGAAGTGAGAACAATTTGAAATCAAGTGGCCTGATGGGCCAGGTTCCGACTGAACTCCACATTTCCATCCTGCAATGAGCGACGCTCTCTGTTCCAGCCTGTTAGGCTTCCACTGTTACAAAATGAGATAGAATTCACATACCATCAATTTACCCTTTAAAAATGCACGAGTCAGTGGTCTTTAGTATCTCACAAGGTTATGCAACCATCATCAGTATTGAAATCTTAACATTTTCATCCCCCAAGGCTGCAGTTTGATTGGATTCAGTAAATGTTTACTGAAAGTTTCTTGTGTAAAATCCCAGGTATTGCAGTTACTGTGCTCCTTAGAGTTTGGCTGGCCCAGCTCCACGCTGGCTCACTTTGCTGGGTCCACATCTGCAACTGAGCCACACTCCCTCCCTCTGGCTTCTACACATTGACATTGAACTGGGACATTGGTGAACCGGGACGGTTTTGATCAATGACCACCATTTCTTGGGCTCTCCCAGTACCAGGCACTGTGCTAAGACCTATGTGTGCATTCTCTCTTATTATCTAATTTTACAAGAAAGCCTAGAACTGAGGTCTTCTGGCTTCAACTCTCATATTCTTGTGGCTAGGCACAGTGACTCAAGCCTGTAATCCCAGCACTTTGGGAGGCCGGAGTAGAAGGATCGCTTGAGCCCAGGACTTCAAGACCAGCCTGGGCAATATAATGAGATCCTGTCTCTACAAAAAATACAAAAATTAGCTGGGCATGATGGCACACACCTATAGTCCTAGCTACTCAGAAGGCTGAGGCAGGAGGATCACTTGAGCCCAAGAGTTTGAGGTCACAGTGAGCTATGATCACACCACTGCACTCCATCCTGGGTGGCAGAGCAAGACCTCATCTCAAAAAAATTATTTTATTTTTGCTGTGCCAGGCTGACTCTGACCTACTCATTATACCTGCCCTCAAGCTCACACTCCTTGCTAAGTAATACCAACAATAATTTGTGTAGCAGGTTGCAGTTTACAAAGCATTCTCTTCTGTTGCTTCATTTGATTCTCCCATCCACCTTGTGTGTGTGCAAGGAGAATGTTTTCATACTTTCCCTCCCTTGACCCTGCTCCTCGGAGTCTCTCTGCACTAGGTTCATCTGATCCCAGACCCTCCAGTCACTTGGGATACCAGCTCAACATTTCATCATTCAGCCTTTAATGTCCTAGTCAGATCAATGTCTTTTCATAAGTTGAGCGTGTGCGTATTTGCAATCTCCCATCTCTGGTGTTTATGTATTAATTATGTATTTGCATTCATCTTGCTCCCCTTGGGACATAAGGATATAAGGTCTACAGGGCCAAGGGCCATCTGGTTATTTCATTTTTAAGGGCCAAGAGGGTTTTTTTGGAGGGCTTGTCCCATCATATGGCCTCTCTCATCCCTTCTTCAAGGGACAAATCCTCTTTCCTATGGGACATCCACTCCCTGTGGCTGAGGTGCAACAGATGTCCCAAGTTTGGCCAATTTGAGGATCCACTGAGAATTTTCCTGGGATGTTTTAGCCGGGGCTAATGATGAAAAAGCTCTGTCCAAAAATAATTCTAAAATTTGCATGGAACAACAACAACAACAAAAAACCCTGAATCACCAAAGCAATATTAAGCAAAAAGAACAAAGGTAAAGGCATCCCACTACTTGATTTCCAAATACACTACAAAGCTATAGTAACAAAACAGCATGATACTGGCATAAAAACAGACACATAGACCGATGGAACAGAACAGAAAGCCCAGAAATGAATTAATACATCTGCAGTCAACTTATTTTTGACAAAGGGACCAAGAAAACACATGGGGAAAAGGATATTTTCTTCAACAAGTGGTGCTGGAAAAATTGGATAGCTACATGAAGAAGAATGACACTAGACCTCTATCTCTTACTAAATACAAAAATCAATTCAAAATGGATTACAGACTTGAAGACTAGACTCAAAACTATGAAACTACTAGAATAAATCATAGGGAAAATGTTTCATGATGTTGGTCTGGGCAAGGATTTTTTGGATAAGATCTCAAAAGCACAGGCAACAAAAGCAAAAAATAGACACATGGAATTACATCAAACTAAAAAGTCTGCACAGCAAAGGAAACAATCAACAAAGTGAAGAGACAACCCACAGAATGGGAGAAGATATTTGCAAACTATACATCTGACAAAGGGTTAATATCTAGACTATGTCAGAAATTCAAATAATTCAATAGCAAAAAAAAAATCTGATTTAAAAGTGAGCAAAATAACTGAATAGATGGAATAAATATTTCTCAAAAGAAGGCACACAAATAGCAAACAGGTATGTGAAAAAATGCTCAATATCAGTAATCATGAGGGAAATGCAACTCAAAATGACAATGAGATATCACCTCACTCCATTTAGAATGGCTATGGTCAGACAGACAAAAGATAACAAGTGTTGGCAAGGATGTGGAGAAAGGGAAACTCATACACTGTTGATGGGAATGTAAATTAGTACTGCCACTAAGAAAACAGTATAGAGGTTTCAAAAAATATTTAAAACTAGAATTACCTATGTAATCCAGTAATCTCACTACTGAGTAGTGGGAAAGAAAAGGAAATCAGTAAGTAGAAATGACATCTGCACTGCCATGTTTATTGCTGCACTTTTCACAATAGTGAAGATGTGGAATCAACCCAAGTGTCCATTAACAGATGAATAAAGAAAATGTGGCACATACACACAATGGAAGACTATTCAGCCACAAAAAGAAGGAAATTCTCTCATTTGCGGCAACATGGAGGAAGCTGGAAGACATTACACTAAGTGAAATAAGCCAGATACAGAAAGGCAAATACTGCACAAGCTCACTTATGTGTGGAATCTAAAACAGCTGAGCTCATAGAAGTAGAGAATAGTATGGTGGTCGCCGGAGGCAGGCAGGTGAGGGTGGAAGGGGGATAAGGAGAAGTTGGTCAACTGGTACAAAGTTTCAGTAAGATAGGAGGAAGTAGTTTGGTGTTCCGCTGCACAATACGGTGACTATAGTTAACAACAATGTATATTTCAGAATAGCTAGAAGACTGGACATTGTTCTCACCACAAAGAAATGATAAATGTTTAAGGTGATGGATATGCTAATTACTCTGATTTGATTATTATGTAATATATACATGTATCTAAACATTGTATTTTATCCCCATAAATATGTGTAATTATTGTGAAAATAAAACTTAAAAAAAATTAACTTTAAAGTTCAGGGGTACATGTACTGGTTTGTTATATTTTATGTATATATATATATAAAATTGTGTCATGGGGTTTTTTTACAGATTATTTTGTCACCCAGGTATTAAGCCTAGTACCCATTAGTTATTTTTGCTTATCCTCTCCCTCCTCCCACCCTTTACCCTGTGATAGGCCTTAGTGTGTGTTGTTCCCTTCTATGTGTTCTCATCATTTGGCTCCCACTTTTAAGTGAGAACATATAGTATTTGGTTTTCTCTTCCTGCGTTAGTTTGCTAAGGATAATGGCTCCAGCTCCATTCATGTTCCTGCAAAACACATTATCTCATTCTTTTTAAATGGCTGCATAGTATTCCATGGTGTATATATACCACATTTTCTTTATCCAGGCTACCATTGATGGGCATTTAGGTTGATTCCATGTCTTTGCTATTATGAATAGTGCTGCAGCAAACATAGGCATGTATGTGTCTTTATGATAAATGATTTATATTCTTTTGGATATATACCCAGTAATGGGATTGTTGGGTCACACAGTATTTCTGCTTTTAGATCTTTGAGGAATCACCACACTGTCTTCCACAATGATTGAAGACACAATGGTTGAAGAAGGCATTTGTCTATTGGGGTTCCAAAATTGGTAGGATGTGTGTCTTCAGGTCTCACATATTTTGAACGCCTAGATTCAGCCATGTCTTTATTAAGCTAATTTGAATTTTTTGACACTTGCAACTGAAAGAGTACTGACTAACACAGGGTCACAAACACAGAATAATCCATCATTCTGTTGACTTATTGTCCTGTATGAACGAGTAAGCTGTGGCATTGGATAAACCAAATCTCCTCTCTTCTTATGGTTCGACAAACAATTTACGTCAAATTCTAAGTGATCAAGCTTTCCTTTGACGCTACAAATGTGTTGTAAAAGGAAGAAGATGCCATCACTGTTCTCATCCCCATCATCATCTGTATTTCATTAAAAGAGATATGTGCTATCAAAATGTGAGGAAAAGACTCTCATTACAGCACAAAGGCTCTTTCCTCTTCAGTCTTTACTCACAGGGAAGCGTTTTGGCTGCTAATTCACCATGATTCGTATGTGTATATGCATACATACATATATAAACTTTTTATTTTGAAATAATTTTAGTTTTTATGTTTTGAGATGGAGTCTTGCCCAGACTGGAGTACAGTGGCACGATCTCAGCTCACTGCAACTTCTGCCTCCCAGGTTCAAGCAATACTCCAGCCTCAGCCTCCCAAGTAGCTGAGATTACAGGCTTGCACCACCACTCCCAGCTAATTTTTGTATTTTTAGTAGAGACAGGGTTTCACCATGTTGGCCAGGCTGGTCTCAAACTCCTGACCTCAGGTGATCCGCCTGCGTAGGCTTCCAAAGTGCTGGGACTAAAAATTATGAAATAATTTTAGATTTACAAGAAGATGCAAAAATAGTGTGGACACATTTCGTGTGCACTTTATCCAATTTTTCCCAATTATTATGTCTTATGTGATTGTAGTACAATACCCAAACCAGGAGTTTGACATTGCTGCAATGCGTGTGCTAAGTTCCATGTCATTTTACCGTATGTAGATGCATGGAACCATGACTGCAATTAACATGTGGAAATATTCCATCACTACAAAAACTTCCCTTGAGCTATGCCTCTGCAGTCACCCCCCTTTTCCCCAGCATGCCTAATTCCTGGCAAACACCAATTTCTCCATCTCTATAATTTGGTCATTTTTGAAAATGTTATATTAATAGAATTATACAGTGTGTGTGACCTTTGGAGGCTGGCTTTTTTTTTTCAGCCTGCTAATGTTTTTGAGATTCATCTAAGTTGCTGCAAATATCATTGGCTCATTCCTTCCCATCGTTGAGTAGTATCCCATGGTATGGATGTACCACAGTTTTTAAACTATTTACTTACTGAAAGACCTTTTGGTTGTTTTCTGTCCTTGGCTATTACAAATGAAGCTGCTAAGAGCCATTGCGTACAGGTTTTTTTGTGAACATAAGTTTTCATTTCTTATGGATGAATGTTCAGAAATGTGAGTGCTGGGTCATGAGATGAAGCTTATGTTTACTTTTTTAAAGAAACTGTCAAACTACCCTCTGAAGTGGCTCTACTATTTTACATTCCATCAGCAATATATAAGAGAGAGAGTTTTTCTGCACTCTTGCCAGCATTTGCTGTTCTGGTAGGTGTGTAGTGATACTTACCATGGTTTGAGTTTGCATTTTCCCAGTGGCTAGTGATACTGAAAATCTTTCCATATACTTATTTGCCATCTGTATATCCTTTGAGGAAATGTCTCCTCCTGTCTTTTGCCCATTGTCTGAGTAGTTAGGTTTTACTATTGTTATTACAATTATTATTTTACTGTTGAGCTTTGAGGGTTCTTTATATATTCTAGATGTGAATCCTTGGTTTGCAAATATTTTCTCCCCATCTATAACTTGTCTTTTCAGTTTCTTAAAAGGGTCTTTCACATAGCAAACATTTTCAGTTTGAAGAAGTTCAATTTTTTAATGAATTGTACTTTTGGTGTTGTGTC
Source organism: Macaca mulatta (assembly GCF_049350105.2). NCBI lineage: Eukaryota > Metazoa > Chordata > Mammalia > Primates > Cercopithecidae > Macaca > Macaca mulatta. Next base: position 9,624,790 of record NC_133413.1, read on the forward strand.
TAAGCAGTCTTCATAAAACCCTAGGTTATGAAGATTTTCTCCTACGTTTTCTTCTGAAAGTTTTATACTTACACATTTTATATTTAAATCTATGCTCCACTTTGAGTTATTTTTGTATAAAGTATGAGGTGAGTTCAAGGTTTGTTTATTTATTTAGTTTCAAGATATCCAGTTGTTGCAGCATCATTTGTTGAAAGGACTATCTATTCTCCATTGAATTGCTTTTGCACCTTTGTCAAAAACTATACTCGTGTGGGTCTATTTCTGGGTTCTCTACTGTGTTCTACTGATGTAGTGCCTATTTCTCTATCAATAGTCTTGATTATTATAGCTATATAATCCCACTTTGTTCTTCTTTCCCAAACTTGTTTCAGCTTTTCTAGTTGGGTGGGTTTTTCTATGCTTTCTACATAATTTTTTTTGCCTTTCTACATATATTTTAGAATAATCTTGTCTCTATATGAAAATCTTACTGAGATTTTTCACAGGAATTGCATTAAATCTATATATAAATTTTGAAAGAATTGACATATTTACTATGTTGAATCTTCCAATCCATGAATGTGGTTTGTCTCTCCATTTATTTAAATTTTAATTTCTTTCACCAGTGTTTTGTAATACTCAGTGTACAAGTCCTATACATGTTTTGTTGGATTTACACTTAAGAATCTAATTATTTGAGCAACTGTAAGTAATATTATACATTTAATTTCATTTTCCACATGTTAATTGCTAGTATATGGAATTATAGTTTATCTTTGTATGTTGATTTTGTTTTCTGCAGCCTTGCTGAACTCATTTGTTGGTTCTAGGAGGTTTTATTTTTCTTTTCTAGTATATTTCTTGGAGGTTTTCTATGTAGATGATCATGTTATCTCCAAACAGACATACTTTAATTTCTTCCTTTCTGACCTGTATTTATTGTGTTTTTATTTTTTGTACCATCTTTTAAAAAGAAAGGGTCTTGCTGTGTTGCCCAGGCTGGAGATCAGTGTGTATTCACAGGTGCAATTATGGTGTACTACAGCCTGAGCTCCTGGGCTCAAGTGATTCTGTTGCCTCAGCCTCCCTAGTAGCTTGGACTACTACTAGTACATGCTACTGCACCCAGCCCTTTTATTATTATTTTCTTTACTTGCCTAATTGTCTGGCTAAAACTTCCATTGCTATGTTGAATAGAAGTAGTGAGAGTGGAAATTCTTGTCTTATTCTCAGCCTTTGTGGAAAGGCTTTAGTCTTTTACCATTAATTATGTTAGCTGTTGGTCTTTTGTAAGTATTCTTTATGAAGTTGAGGAAGTTCCCTCTATTCCTAATTTTCAGAGTTTTTATCATGAATGGGCATCAAATTTCATCAAAAGCTTTTTTCTATACCAACTGGTATGATCATATGATTTGTTTTCTTTAGCGTGTTAATGTGGTAGATCGCATTGATTTTAAATTATTCAGTCAGTTAGACATCTCTGAAATAAATCTCACTAGTCATGGTGTGTAATTCTTGCATATTGCTGCCTTCTATTTGCTGATATTTTGTTAAGGATTTGCATCTATGTAAATGAGGGATATTGGGCTGTAGTGTTTTCTTTGTATATTAGTCTGGTTTTAGTGTTAGAGTAATATTGGCCTTACAAAATGCATTGGAAAATGTTTTCTTTTTTTTCTGGAAAAAAATGTGTTGAATTGGTGTGTTTTTGGAGTTTTAATTACAATTTCAATTTTAAAAGGAGTTATGGGGCTAAATGGCCTACTTCATATTAAGTAAGTGGTTGTACTTTAGACTTTTTGAATAACTGGTATTTTTATTAGAGATTGAATTTCATTCACCATGTTGGTCAGGCTGGTCTGAAACTCCTGACCTCCAGTGATCCACCTGCCTCAGCTTCCCAAAGTGCTGGGATTACTTTGGGAGCTACCACGGCTTTGGGAGGCATGAGCTACCACGCCCGGCCTTTTTAGCTTTTTGTTTTATTTTTTCTTTGATTTTTATATTTTCTATTTCATTGATATCTGCTCCTGTCTTTATTACTTCCTTCCTTTTATTTGCTTTGGATTTATTTTGCTCTTATTTTTCCAGTTTCTTGAGGTGAGAGCTTAGATAGCTGATATGAAACTTTTCCTTTTTTTTTTTTTTTTTTTTTTTTTTAAATTGAGACAGGCTCTCACTCTGTCACCCTGGCTGGAGTGCGGTGGTGTGATCACGGCTTACTGCAGCCTCAACTTCCCTGGCTCAAGTGATCCTCGCACCTCAACCTCCCTTCCTGAGTAGCTGGGACTAGAGATGTGAGCCACCATGCCTGGCTAATTCTTTAAAATTTTTGTAGTGACAGAGTCTCACTATTTTGTCCAGGTTGGTCTCGAACTTCTGGTCTCAGGTGATCCTCCTGCCTTGGCATCCCAAAATGCTGGGATTTTAGGACTGAATTTTAGGATTCAGACTGCACTCCATCCAGTCTGAATTTTTTAGGATAAAAGAAGGATAAAACTGGTGTAAATTTGGAGTCATTTTAATTAAATTATTCTTCTTAATATTGATGCAACTATTCTAAATGAATAAAATATTAGCAAGCTGAATCCAGCGGTATATTAAAAGAAAATATCAATGCTCAATAGGGTTTTCCCTTAGGGAGCCAGGTCATTAATATTAGGAAACAGACAGGCACTGTGGCTCATGCCTGTAATCCCAGCCACTTGGGAGACTGAGGCAGGAGGACTTCTTGAGCCCAGGGGTTCAAGGCCGCAGTGAGCTATGATTGTACCACTACACTCTAGCCTGCATGACAGAGTAAGACTCTCATCTCTAAGAAACAAAACAAAATATTAGGAAGCAATCTAATTTATTACAGTATTCAGTCAAAGGAAGAAAAACTATACAATTATACCAATAGGAATGAAAAGGCGTTTCACCAAATGCAGCATCCTTTCTTGATTAAAACAAATAAAACTCTTACTAAAAATTAGAACAAAAGGATATTCCTATAACATAATAAAAATATCTGATTCAAACAAAATAAAGAAATGGGACCTTATTAAACTAAAATCTTCTGTACAGCAAAAGAAATAATCATCAGAGTAAACAGACAACCCACAGAGTGGGAGAAAATATTTGCAAACTATGCATTTAACAAAGGACTAATATCCAGAATCTACAAGAAATTCAAACAAATCAGCAAGAAAGAAACAAATAATCCCATCAAAAAGTGGGCAAATGACATGAGTAGACATTCTCAAAAGAAGATATACAAATGGCCAACCAACATATGAAAAAATGCTCAACATCACTAATTATCAGCAAAATGCAAATTAAAACCACAATAAGATACCACCTTACCCCTGTAAGAATGGCCATTATTTAACAAATTAAAAAACAATAGACGTTGGCTGCACGTGGTGAAAAGGGACCATTATACCCTACTGGTGAAAATGTAAATGAGTACAACCTCTATGGAAAACTGTGTGGAGATGTCTCAAAGAAGTAAAAGTAGATCTATGATTTGACCCAGCAATCTCACTACCAGGTAACTACCCAAAGGAAAAATAGTAATATCAAAAAGACACCCATATGCGTATGTTTATTACAATACAATTTGCAGTTGCAAAGATGAAGAACAAATCTAAGTGCCCATTGACTAATGAGTAGAGAAAGCAAATATATACACCATGGAATACTACTCAGCCATAAAAAGGAAAGTATGTCTTTTGCAGCAACTTGAATGGAGCTGGATGCCATTATTCTAAGTGAAATAACTCAAGGGTGGAAAACCAAACACTGTATGTTCTCACTTATAAGTGAGAGCTAAACTATGGGGTATGCAAAGGCAGACAGAGTGGTATAACGGACCTTGGAGACTCAGAAGAAAGAGGAAGGGAGGGAGGTGAGGGATAAAACATTACTTATTGGGTACAATGTATACTACTTGGGTGACAGGTGCATAAAAATCTGACTTCACCACTGTACAATGCACCCATGTAACCAAAAAACCACTTGTACCCAAAAAGCTATTGAAATAAAAAAAAAAGTTTGAAATCTGACTCAAACCAACCACTAGCATTATTTAATGGTGAAAAACCAGAAGAGATATTCTCAATCTTGTTAGGAACAAAAAGAAGATGCCCAACATCAGTATTCTGGAAATGCTAGCCAATGCAATAATATAAGAAAAACATGAGACATAAGAATTGGAAGGGAGGAAGCAAATTTTTACCTACACACTGTGCAAGTCTAAGCTGTAGTTCCTGCCTCAAACCCACCCTTCTATTTTCTGTCTTTTGCTTGTGGGGTTGAGATTCTGTAAACCACCTTTCTGTCTTTCTGGCTGGCTCTATGTCAGGTTCTGCCCATAGAGAACAATGGAGGGAGACTACAAGGCTTGTGGAGGTGAAGGAAATATACCTTCTGTTTGCTTCTTACTCATAAATGCCCTTCTTTAGCCTCTCTATCATGGCAGCAACAGTTTTTTCTTATAGCAGGAGATGACTCCAGTTTTCAGTTTTTCCTTTCTTTTTTTTTTTTGAGACGGAATCTCACTCTGTTACCCAGGCTGGAGTGCAGTGGTGCGATACTCACTCACTGTAACCTCTGCCTCCTAGGTTCAAGTGATTCTCCTGCCTCAGCCTCCCGAGTAGCTGGGATTACAGGCATGTGCCACCACACCCGGCTAATTTTTGCATTTTTTGTAAAGATGAGGTTTTGCCATGTTGGCCAGGCTGGTGTGGAACTCCTGAGCTCAAGTGATCCACCCACCTCAGCCTTCCAAAGTGCTAGGATTACAGGCATAAGCCACTATGCCCAGCCTGGTTTTTCTTATTCTTGCAGAAACAAACTCATCAAGACTGTCAGAGATGCCAGTACTGTCTGTCACTCACCCCTTCCTCAGACATATGTTTCCAGCCCCATGGGCCGTTCCTCCAAGTGTCTAAATGTTAATAATTTCAACCTTGCCCAACTTTACAAGTACTATCTGCCTCTGCAGTCTCTACCTTCATGATATGTTAGGATCATCTTTCTGCTTTATTGGTTTTTCCATGCCTAATTAACAATTCCTTTTATTAAATTATCTGTTAAAAATACTGATGTAGTTTCTGTCTCCTGACCGGTCCCTGGCTGGTACCCCAGCTTATAAGATAGTTTTATATGGTAGCTGGTTATAAAAGAAGTATCTGAAAAAATTAACTTTCATACCAACACTAACTAGTTAAGAAACATGATTGGGTGTTTATCTGAAATTCACATGTGATTGGGTATCCTGCATTTTTATTTGCTACAGTTAGAAACCCTGAATATGGAGAGCCTGCTCCAAGTGTTTTGGGATCAAGGGATGGGGTAAGTGTTGATGGGGATGCTGTATCAATGGTTGGGTCCTACACAGGGCTACTGGCATCATGAAAGTGTCCTGTTCCAAAGCTCGGATTAGCACACTAGGACAACCCAGGGTTGAAGATAAGTGAATGCTTTACAAAGATGGTATTTGAAGGGCAGTGGATTTCCCAGGAATATTATCCACACACATTACAGTATATTGGACATAATGTCAGCTCTACCTATTCTCTCCAGAATTCTTGTCTTATTATTTGTTTTTGTCAAGTCACTCAAATACACCAATTCACTGCTGTCTCAGAGCCACCCCCATTAAACTGACCTCTGACTACAGTGGTACTAGTTGAGTCCATGAGGCCAATAAACTTGGGGGCCTTGTGGGCTGAGGGGGAAGGAGCCAGGCCACCCGGAACCGGCCTGAGTCAGTCTTTCTGGGAGTAATGTCTCTCCTGAGGGAGGTGAATGAACTCTGTTCTCACCCAGCTCACAAGCCACGTTTTCCTGGTGGCTCTAAGAGTGCATTCGCCTCCCTCGAATGGCTTGGGTCACAGAACGGCTTGTTCTTGTTTGTTGAATGATTGCACCAGGGAACTTCCACCACCACTACCAGCACCACCACCATCCCCTTTAAATTACAAAACACAGAAATTCAAACATTTAGGTTCAAGTTTGTATCCAAGAAAGGTCTGGAAAGACCCTGCAAATGTAAAAATAGTTACTCTGGGAGAATGAGATTAGGAGGTTGGGTAGTGGGAGTAAGGCAGTGCTTTTGTTTATTTATTTATTTAAAAACATTTTATTCACTTCTGCATTGCTTGAAAACAAAAGCTTTTACAAAGAGAATGTAATATTAATAATTTGTAACAGACCAGTAACAAAGCAATGACAATAGAAACAAAATTTGAAAATAAAACCCACCCCCAAACACAACTATTTTCATCTTTTGAAATATTGTTTCCCCCCCACACACAATTTTTGCAGTTCATAGGATGTGAGCTATTTTTTTTATTCTGCTGTGTTCCTTAACATTTTACTACAATTTTTCTTTGCATTGCTAAAAATTCTTTCTGAGCACACCCTTTTCAGGGCTGGAAGGTGGCTTTGAGGACGGCTTGTAGCACAAGCTTGTCTTTCCTCAGCCCTGCTTTCCCAGCTAAGGAAGGTGGAGGTGGGGAAGGGGTTAGTTTATCTTGGGCAAGTTCCTTCTTTTCTCTGGGCCTCAATTTTGGTGTGTGTGTGTGTGTGTGTGTGTGTGTGTGTGTGTGTGTGTGTTTCCATCTGGAAAAAAGGGCACTGGAAGCAGGTTCTCTTAGGGTCTCTTTGAGTTCTCATCTATTACCTTCACCAAGCACATCATAAATAAGGATCATTTGGACATAATTCTTTGTAAATCTTTATTTAATCCACCAGCCTTCCTGTTTCAAGATCACTTGGCGCAATGCAGTTCATTTATCCTCATAATAAATACCTGGCAGTGGACCGAATTTTCCCTTTCATAGATGGAGAAACTGAGTCCAGAGGTGTGGGATGGAGGTGTGGGATGATTTACCACAGTTTCGGCCTCTTATCAGGGCAGCCCTGGGGTTCGGCTGCCGGTGCTGTGGGTGATGCATAGCTGACGGGGTCGCCGTGGCGTGGACATCATGGCGGCTTACATATGACCATTGCACAGATCCATCATGTGCCTGCCGCCTCCCTTTTTTTCCTCTTTGGACTTCAAGTCACTATTTCTCTGTGACATTTCTGTGGAATCTATTCATGAATAAACCTTTGGAGCCAACAGACACACACACACACACACATGCACACACACACGACAATTTGGTCACGCCTAAGAGGCAGATAAAGCTGGAGCGAGCCTGAAAAAGGAGCTGCAGATAAAAAGTCCAGTATCGGGGCAGGTAACACCCAATTACAACACAGCAGTGTTGACTTACACTTTTCCTTATCGGGGGAATCAGGTATTCGTGTAAATCAGAAAAGGATTTGATGGATACCAGTGCATTGGAGTCTCTAGCCAACGGACAGGTTTGGTTAAACAAAATATATATTCTTCTTATCTGCAGTGGCGACTATCACTGCAACTCCCCGTCTCCCCTCTACTCCTCCGAGCTCTATAAAAACGAGGGCCTTATCTAGCGTTTGTAATAGGCTCATGTCTAGCAGGGTCTGTGCTAAAATCACTCTGACAATGCCACAGCTCAGGCCCAGCCCAAGCCATTTTGGCAGACAGATGATTTTCCCTTATCTCCAATTGTCTTGGCAGTAAATGCCTTTTTCTTAAGATGCTTGTTTAGACTACCCAGGGGAAAAGAACAGGTACCGTCTCTCTAGATGGAATAAGCCTTTAAGAAGTGGAGTCTCACAAACTGATGCACTTGTTTCTTTTTTCTTTTTTTTTTTTTACAGGTGGTTTTCTTTTTTTCTTTTTTTTTTTTACACTCTTTTTTTTTTAATACTTTAAGTTCTAGGGTACATGTGCATAACGTGATGCACTTGTTTCATGCAGTTTGAGGGCCGTGGTGCAGAGAGAGCACAGACTCCAAGAGGAGGTTGTTCCTGCATCAGGTCGGTTGCAAACACCTGCAGAAAAAAATAATGCCAGTGACAATTGTGTGACACGGGGAGCCTTGGGTAAGGCAGGAAGTCTTCAGTTGGATGATAAAGAAATAAGGCAAGATGGAAGCAGAAAGGTGATGAAGGTCAAAGGAGGGAGAGTAGTTTACATGAGACATGAGGAAGTTGCTGAAATTTGGGGACCACTTTTCATCTCTGAGATGGTTGGTATCAGGCTGAGGGTTGTGAGGGGATGCAGTGTGGTGGAGTGAGAGGCCTGTGCCGGGCTCTGCTCCTAACCTGCTGAGAGACCGTGACCAAGCCCCTCCAACTTACCGGCTTCAGAGCTGGTCTTCCGTGAGTGTGATCCACACTGCCTGGTCCCGGGGATGCAGGAAGGCAGCGACACACTCCTTCTTTGCTCCTGCTGGAGTCACGCGTCCCTGGGACCCACCCTGGACGAGCACAGGCGGTTAGTCAGCCTTGAATTTGCCATTTCTCTCACTTCTAGGTGCTCTTGGTTGAATAACAAGGTGGTCAGAGTGAAAATCCTGGGGGTGGCTTTTCAGTCACCCAGTGGAACATCCTGTGTGAACTGGCATGTCACCTCTATCCACCCAGAGCAGTGTCTAATCTTATGCTTCAACCCCCCGCCCCCCAGTGAAATGGGCGCCTCGCTCTCCCTGGGTAACTTCTTCAGAACTTCGTGGGCCTGTCTGCGTCTTCCCACCAACTATGTAGTCTAAACTCCCCTTTCTAAGTTTTGATTTGCATTTCCCTAATGATTAGTGATGTTGAGCATCTTTTCACGAGTGTGCTGGCCATTTGTATATCTTTTTTGGAGAAATGTCTATTCAAGTCCTCTGCCCATTTAAAAAAAATTGGATTTTTTTTTGTGGTTGAGTTGTTGGAATTCTTTATATATTATGAATATTTACCTCTTATATGTTATATGGTTTCCAAATCTTTTCTCCTATTTCATAAGGTACATTTTTCACTCAAAGAGATGGTGAGGTGGAGTCACGTGGGTCTTTTGGAACAGACCAAATTTGCTGAGGTGGGGACCACAGGTCTGGAAGGCTCCTCAGGGAACCAAGGAGCAGGTTGACCCAGCCACTTCCCCAAAGGTACCCTGGGGAGAAAGTCCACTGTGCTTTCCACCGGGCAGCAGCAGGGGCAGGCGGCCTATGGTGCCAGCTGGTGCTTCTGGGAAGTGGGAAAGGGCTGTTAGTTTCATTCTTTTTCACTTACAAAGAAGGTGAGAGAGTCTCCATAGAGGGAAATTCTTGGGAAAGGAGCAAAAGAGTTTTGATGAAGGGAGAAGGACTTCACTAGTCTGGGATCACAGGGAAGGAAAACAGGGAGGTGCAGGGGATAGTAGGGTTCTGGGGATTTGGGGCAGCTCTGGATAGGGACAAGTCACGAGGAGGCCGGGAGTCAGAGGGTAGAGATGGATGAGTGGGGGTTGTAGAGGGCCCTGAAGATGACTTCCCTCGGGTGGACGCCCTGTGGAAGCAGGCAGGATAGGGCTCAGAGTGCTATGAGATTGGCAAGGCATCTTGGATGCCAATTCTTATGTGGGTGAAAGGTAGTATTTCCACTTCTGAACTTGGAAGGTAGAACCCTGCTCAACCTCTCTCTTGAAAAGGAAGTGCCAACGGCCACTTGGTTATTTATTTCTTTTGAATTGTGTCATTTTATGGGGCTGTAAATGAGGATGGCAGGGAATCAGTTAAGAAGGTGGAGCCCAGGCAAACAGCAGAGTCCTTGCCCATGTGGCACTTGCAGTCTAAAGGTGCAGCCAGGACAGCCCGGGCTTGTGGGGGGGACCATGGCTCTACCCTCAAGGAATGACCAAGAGAGGGATCTTCTCCCACAGCCACCAGGGGACAGGCAACAGGGTGACGCAGGTGGCCACAGGTCATCGGAGCAGCCAGATTGAAGCACGGGAGGGAGGACCCAGATTCCTGTCTCCTTTATTTAGGAGACGTGGGAGCGGCGGTGGTTGAGTGGCTGGAGCAAGTGGGCAGAAGCCTCTGTTTTCTCATCTGGAGAATGGTAGCTGTAGGACATCCTTCTCTCCATTATCCCTATGACATAAGTCCTCTGGTCTTCCTGTCTTTCGGCACGTGGCTCCACCCCCTGGTTCGATAATCCTCAGGGGGACTTGGTGCGATACAATCGGATGTGTCCCAGTCTCGGGGGCTTATGTTCCCGTCAGTGGATCCAGATTTTCTCTGCATTTCCCATAAATCCCCTCTCCTCCCCCACCTGCCCACGCCATGGGGTGCCTTTGCAACCTGTAGGGCTGCCACCCTCTTCTGCTCTCCTTTGCCGATGCCATTCCTCTTGCTTCACAAAGCATCAGGGACATCCCAGGTCTGTGTGAGACCGGCTCTACTAAAGTCTAGGGAGGTAACAGAGAGGGAAGCTCACCTTTCAGGACCACACAGCACACGGATCTAAATCGAATATTGGACATGATTGCCCTGGGGTTCCTTGGCCGCCCCCTCAGCGGATTTTGCTCTGAGATCCTTTCCTCTCAGGCCCCCAGGGGCTGATGTGCTGCCCTTACTCTCCCCACTCTCCTCCAATTCTCACCTTTTCTCTTCCCTGGTTGAGGCTGCCTGGAAACCCGGCATTCCTTCCACTTTATCACGCATAAAGAGGCAGCTCCGAGTCAGGCTGCCTGGCCTCTACAGGCCACAGCTGGGGAGGGAGGGAGGGGCCACTCACCTTTCTCTTCCCGGAAGACCCACGCAGGCGTCTTCTGAGTAGGAAAGACGGTCATGTGGCAAAGCCTGGAGAGCGCAGAGCGCTGCTTGGACATAGGAGCCATCCTCATGTTTACCTGCCTGTGGGTTGCTTCCAGGGCTGTGTGGGCCTGGAGCTGTAGCCAGACAGCTGTGAGTGGTAACCAGATGTCCCAGGGCATTCTCATCTGTCCTCAGCTCTGCTACTGGACGGGAACTGGACTCATTCTCAAAGGCTTGGGTATGGTCCTCCCAGCACCGAGGCTGAAGTCATGGACTGAGAGCTCCACGGCCAAATGTGCAGACAGACGTTGATTTTCCATTGGTTACACGCTGGTTCTGGGGCCAGAATGCTGCTGGGGTGAAGGACCCAGACTCAGCAGGCAAGCTGTCAGCACATGGCTCCTGGCTCTGCCTCACATTAGCTGGGTGACATGGGAGAGTTAGCCACTCTATGCCTCCTGTGAAGAGTAACAGTAATAATGGCCCACCTTACAGGGTTGTTGTGAAGATTAAATGAGATACTGTATGGAAATGAATTGGCTACATAGTGAGTGCTTCACGAAATTTAGCTACTATTATACTGATGGTCCCTGGCTTGGAGAACTCATAGCCAGTGCACAGCTAGATATGTAATGTCATTAAGGAAGAAAAGCCCATTTGTCTTCACTGTGCTCCACTTCTGTCCTCTTCCAGACAATACTCAGAAAACAGGTCTGACTCCATTCTCCTCAATCCTGCCTCCCTTCCCTCCCCTGTACCCTCTCCCTACTGGTAGCTGAGGTAGGTGTAGGGTGCTGAAGGGCTGCTGGCCTGGCTCCAATAGCACTATGATCAGGAGTAGGGGGAAGTGGGATCAGTTGGAAAGACGAGCAAATGACTGGCTGTAGTGGGCACGGAGCTGGGCATAACTGAGGAGGCTGTTAGGCACTGCCATGGGCATTTATGACTCTTCCTTGGAAGATTTAAAGAAAAGAAGAGAGACATCTGTCTTTTGGGGACAGGTTTAGAAATCACATTTTCTGGAAAGTGGCTGGGAGGATGTCCCAAGCCTTCTGATTTTGTTTCATGCTTGGCAGAAAATGCCCCTCACCATTGGATATCACCTTGGACAAGGCTGCTGGTGGCAGGTGGACCAAGGGAGGCTTCCTAGAGGAGGAAGTGAGTTATAAAGGACGAATAGGAGTTTGAATTGGATGATGCCAGAGGAAGGCGTTCTGGGCACAAAGACCAGCACCTGCTCATGCAGGTGATCTGTCCCATCCTTTCTGTTTCTGGTACAACTGTACTGTGTTTGCTGCAGTCCAAGTTTCTCTAGGGCCTGCTTAGTTTATTCCCACTGGCTGAGACCTGGTCTGTTGTTCTAGGAAGTGTCACCAGGGTTGTTTTGGTGGCAGTGCTCACTGGGAAAAGGTACAGCCTTATAATCCACAAATTCAAATACTAAAGATCTTGGGGGAAGGGTGGAGAGTGCATGGGTAAAGGGAACAGCAGGAAGGCACAAGATACAAGCGTCTCTACAGAGGGACAGGTTGAAACATTTAGGGTGATTAATATATTTACCCTGTGATCATGGTGATGGTTTCATGGGTTTCAACATGTGTCAATACTTATCAAATTTTACATTTAAATAGGTGCAGTTTATTGTATATCAGCTTTACTTCCATAAAGCTGTTAAAAAGAATATAGATGCCTCAAAAATTTTAGTTGCTTTAAAAGTGTATGTTTCTAAAGCATAAAACTAACACAGGATAATCAGAAATTTAAAAATTTATGAAAGCAGGAAAAAGAAGATCAATCACTCATTTCATTTTTGTGTATGTTGGGGGGATCGTTTTTACCATAAAAAAAGACATCCAGGGCTCACCAGTGAGCAAGACTCTAGTCCCAGCTCCAGTGGGTCAAGATGCTTCATCGAACTGAGCAGAGTCCCCTGAGGGCTTGTGTCCTGCAAATGTCCAGCTGCTCCCACTCAGTGATTGCAGTGTGGCAGGTCTGAGAAGGAGACCCAGAATCTCAAACCCAGTGACTCATGTTATTCTGTTCCAGCCGGTCCACAGTCCACTCTTTGAGAAATGCTGAAATAGGGAATGATCACAAATCCCTTCATCTATTTTCCTTTGGTCATAACCGTGCTAAAAATCCCCCTGTTTACAGATGTGGAGTTGCCACTGTGTCTTGAGATAGAACTATCTAGCTCTAGTCTTGGGAAGTCTTGTAGTAACAGCAGCAGAACTGGTAGGATTATTAATAGTAGTAATGGTGGTAGTAACATTAATGGTAGTAATAGTAGCAGTAATTTTAAAAATTTTTTAATTTTTGTGGGTACATAGTAGGTGTATATATTTATGGGGTACATGAGATATTTTGATACAGGAATGCAAGGCATAATAATCACATCAGGGTAAATGGGGTATCTACCACCTCAAGCATTTAACCTTTATTTGTGTCACAAACAATCCCATTATACTCTTTTAGTTATTTTTATATGTACAGTAAGTAATTGTTGACTGTAGTTACCCTGCTGTTCCTGCTGTTGACTGTAGTCACCGTAGATCTTATTCATTCTAATTATACTGTTGTCCCCACACTGCCTCTCGCCACACCCAGCCTCTACACTCTATCTCATTTCATCATTCTACCTCTATGAGTTCAATTGTTTTAATTTTTAGCTCCCACAAATAAATAAGAACATGTGAAGTTTGTTTTTCTGTGCCTGGCTTATTTCACTTAACATAATGACCTTCAGTTTCATCCAGTTGTTGCAAATGACAGGATCTTATTCTTTTTTTTATGGCTGAATAGTACTCCATTGTTTATATGTACCCATTTGGTTTATTCATTTGTCTGTTGATGAACACTTAGGTTGTTTCCAAATCTTGGCTATTGTGAATCATACTGCAATAAACATGAAAGTGCAGATATTTCTTCAGTATATTGATTTCCATTCTCTTGAGTATATTCTTAGCAGTAGGATTGCTGGATAATATGGTAGTCCTATTTTCAGTTTTTTGAGGAACCTCAAAACTGTTCTCCACAGAGACTGTACTAATTTACATTCCAACCAACAGTGTACAAGGGTCCCCTTTTCTTCACATTTTTGTGGGCACTTGTTACTGCCCGTCTTTTGAACAAAAGTCATTTTAACTGGAGCAAGATGATATGTCATTGCAGTTTTGATTTGCATTTCTCTGATGATCAATGCTGTTGAGCACCTTTTTATATACCTGTTTGCCATTTGTATGTCTTCTTTTGAGAAATGTTTATTCAGATCTTTTGTCCATTTTTTAATTGCATTATTATATTTTTTCCTGTAGAGTTTTTTGGGCTCCTTACATATTCTGGTTATTAATCCTTTGTCAGGTAAATATTCTGCAAATATTTTCTCCCACTCTACAGGTTGTCTCTTCACTTTGTTGATTGCTTATTTTGCTGTGCAGAAGTTTTTTAAATTGATGTGATCTCATTTGTCTGTTTTTGCTTTGGCTGCCTATGCTTATGGGGTATTACTCGAGAAATCTTGGCCCAGTCCAATGTCCTGGAGAGTTTCTCCAATGTTTTCTTGTAGTAGTTTCATAGTTTGAGGTCTTAGATTTAAGTTTTTAATTATTTTGATTTCATTTTTGTATATGGCAAGAGATGGGGTCCAATTTCATTCTTTTGCATATGAATATTTGGTTTTCCCAGCACTGTTTATTGAAGAGACTCTCCTTTCCCCAATGTCTGTTATTGGCACCTTTGTTGAAAATGAGTTCACTGTAGATGTATGAATTTGTTTCTGGGTGCTATATTCTGTTTCATTGGTCTGTGTGTCTGGTTTTATGCCAGTACCATGCTGTTTTTGTTACTATATCTCTGCAGTATAATTTGAAGTCAGGTAATGTGATTCCTCCAGTTTTGTTCTTTTTGCTCAGGATGGCTTTGGCTTTTGTGGTTGGTCTTTTGTGGTTCAATACAAATTTTAGGATTGTTTTTTCTATTTCTGTGAAGAACGTTATTGGTGTTTTGATAGGGATTGCATTGAATCTGTTGATTCATTCTGGTAATATGTACATTTTAACAATATTGATTCTTCCAATCCATGAATGTGGAATATCTTTCCATATTTTGTGTCCTCTTCCATTTCTTTTGTTAATGTTTTATAATTTTCATTGCAGAGCAGAGATCTTACAGTTCTTCAGTTAAGTTTTGTTGTTGTTGTTGTTGTTGTTGCTGTTGTTGTCTCAACTACTCTCTGTCTCTATGATATCTTTGGTTAAGTTAATTCCTAGGAATTTAATTTTATTAGTAGCTATTGCAAATGGAATTACTTTCTTGTTGTCTTTTTCAGATTATTTGCTGTTGCCATATAAAAATGCTACTGATTTGTGTATGTTGATTTTGTGTCCTGCAACTTTACTGTATTTGTTGATCAGTTCTAATAGCTTTTTTTTTTTGCTGCAGTCTTTAGGTTTTTCTAAATATAAGATCATATCACCTGTAATCAAAGATAATTTGACTTCTTCCTTTCCAATTTGGATGCATTTTATTGCTTTCTCTTGTCTGACTGCTCTGCTAGGACTTCCACAGCAGTAATGTTAGTGGTAGTTGATATGGTTTGGCTCTGTGTTCCCACCCAAATCTCATGTTGAATTGTAATCTCCAGTGTTGGGTGTGGAACCTGATAGAAGGTGATTGGATTGTGGGGGCAGATTTCCCTCTTGCTGTTCTCGTGATAATGAGTGAGTTCTCATGAGATCTGATTGTTTAACAGTGTGTAGCACTTTCCTTTTCGCTCTCTCTCCCCTGCTCCACCATGATAAGATGTGCTTGCTTCCCCTTTGCCTTCTGCCATAATTGTAAGTTTCCTGAGGCCTCCCAGTCATGCTTCCTATTCAGCTTGTAGAACTGTGAGCTGAATTAAACCTCTTTTCTTTATAAATTATCCAGTCTCAGGTAGTTCCTTATAGCAGTGTGAGAATAAACTAATACAGTAGTAATAACTCACATTTATTGGGCACTTACTAATAAATACATCCATGGCACTGTTTCAAGATCTCTACATGTGTCATTTCAGTGCTAGTTGTTAGGAGCAAGTTCCTGCAGGTAGATGTTTAGGTATAAATTTAGTCCTGCCACTGCTAGTTCAATAGCCTTGTGCAAGTTACTTAAAATCCCTAAGTTTCACATTTCTCCAAAGAAGATATACAAATGTCCAGCAAGCACATGAAAAGATGCTCAAAATCACAAATCATTAGGGAAATGTAAATCACAACCACAACTAGATATTACCTTATCTCCATCTTTGGCGACTGTCAACAGAAAATATGTATTGGTGAGGATGTGGAGAAATCAGAGCCCTTGTGCATTTGTTGGGAGTGTAGAATGGTGCAGCCACTGTGAGAAACAGCATGGAGTTTCCTCCAATAGCATTACCGTATAATTCAGCAATCCCACTTCTGGGTATATACCAATAAGAATTGAAAGCAGGGTCTTGAAGAGATATTTGGATACCAGGCTCACAGCTGCATTACTCACAACGGCCAAAAGGTGCAAACAACCCAAGTGTCCATTATGGGTGAATAGATAAAGAAAATGTACATAAATGGAATATTATGCAGCCTTAAAAAGGAAGGAAAATTTGACACATGCTACGTGGATGAACCTTGAGGATGTTATGCTGAGTGAAGTAAGCAAGACACAAAAGACACATACTGCATGAGGCACCTGGAGTAGTCAAATTCATACAGACAAAGTAGAATGGGGACTGCCAGGGGCTGGGGGGAGGAGACTTGGGAGTTAGTGTTTAATGGGTGCAGGGTTTCAGTTTGGGAACATTGACTGCATAACAATGGGAAGGCATGTGATGCCATTGAGGTGCACACTTAAAATAGTTAATGTTCTGGGTATTTTACAACAATGTTAAAAGAGTTCCAACTTTCTTATCTCTAAAGTTGGGTGAAAAAGCCTTCCCTGCTTTGAATTTGTGACATGTCTAACACCCTCAGAAAATGATCCAGCCCGAAGTCAGTGATCAGTGACACCATTGAAGAGTGTGATGGTCTTTCCTGTCCTTCTGTTGGCTTGTGCTCAGGGATGGTCAGCCCTTGGGCACAGTCCTTCACCTCTCTGGGCCTCAGTTTCCCCACACAGAACAGATGTGGTGGGACCATGGCCAAGGTCCCTCTCCTTCCCTGCAGTGGTGCTCCCCACTGGTTACATGCTGGCATCACCCTTCCCAGGATCTGGAATGAAGATTACTGGGGGCGGGGCCTGCGGATTTTACTCTGCTGCTCCGGATGATGAGGGGTAAAAGACAGGGGTGACCTGTGCTCCCCCCACTGGAGAAGTCTAACTCTGGCATTTGATGGTACTAGCGGGTGTGCACATATGTGCATATATGACCAAATGTGTGTATGTCCACACGTGGGTGTATCCATCTACGTGGCAGGGTGTTGAAGTGGGAAGTCCTAGCGTTGTGTGCGCAGAGGAAGGGGCTGCTTGCTGAAGGTCACAGCCCTCAGTTTGGTCCTCAGATGACGAAGATTGAAGAGTTTCCATGTTTGTCAATGTCAGTGTTTTGTGAATCTTTTCTGCACATTGGAAAACTTTACAAGAATGTGGGTGCCTGAGGCCCACCCCAGAGGCCCTGATTTAATTTATCTGGAGGCAGCCTGGGCTCAGGATTTCGAGGCTCCCTTGGGGTTTGAATGTGCAGCCAGTTGGGAGCTGCTGCTCCTTGGGGCAGACGGAGGCGGCTCCAGCCCAGACTTGCTGGGGCTGTTCCCAGTCTAGGGCTGAGGAAGCTGGTGTGTGTGTGAGGGAGGCTACCTGTAAGCTGTTTATTACCTGCTTGAATTACTGGGTAAATATTGACTGGAGGCTCCGGTGTCCCAGGAGCTACCTGTGGTTACCACGGGCACATCCCTGGTGCAGTGGGATAGATGTGTCTGGCTGGGGCTCTGGATGGGTCACACAGAGGGCAAGGGTGCCCTTGAGGGATGCAGTGGGAGGACCCTCCAGTGGAGAGCCGGGCTTTTCAGACAAGCATGTCCATGTGCAGCAGAAGCCCAGGAGGTGAGGTTGGGCTGAATTTTGCTCATTTGAGCTTTGAGAGCTTTGGCAGGATTTCTAATCTCTCCAAATCACAGTCTCAATCTGTACAAAGATAGCAGCAGCTGCCTGCAGCGTTATTGTGTGGATGAAATGACACCATGGTGCACAAAGCACTATCACACAGCAGTCACTCAATAAACAGGTGTTTCTTTTTTTCTGGATGAGAGAATCCGTGGGCCGCCTGGTCTGTGGTAAGGTGCCTTGGCCTTCTTGCTGTGAGTCGTGGCAATCCCATGGCTCCGGAGCAGTGTGGGGAAGAGACTGAACTCCTCTCCTGGGTAGGGGCTGAACTGTGTCTGCCCAAAATTCGTGTGTTGAAGTTCTAACCCCCTGTAGCTCAGAATGTGACTGTATTTGGAGGGTCTTTAAAGAGGTAATTAAAGTTAAACGAGATCATTAGGGTGGGTCCTAATCCAATATGACAGGCATCCTTATAAGAAGAGGAGATGAGGGACATATTCATGCACAGAGGGAAGACCCAGTGAAAACGCAGGGAGGAGGTGACAGTATCTACAAGTCACAGTGAGAGGCCTTAGAAGAAACTGATCCTGCCAACCTTGACTTTGGACTTCCAGCCTCCAGGCTGTGAGGAATACTTTTTGTCGTTAAAGCTCTTCCATCTATGGCCCTTTAGGCAGCCCTAACTGACAGATATACTTCCCCACCTCAACCCCGCTCCAGCCCTAGAGCACAGCAGTCACAGCAGCACTCACCCTCCTTCCTGCAATGTCTAAATCCGTCATCTCTTCCTTCTCCCTTCCCCCAAGTAACACCAGTCACCAAGTCCTAAAGTCTCCCAGCTTTTCCTCCACTGTAACTCTCAGCCTCCCCGGCCTCCTTCTGTGTCATTGCCATAGCCTGCTCCGCACCACCCTCCACCACAGACATGTTTGTCAGCTTTGCACATGAGCAGTGTTCAGATCCTGATGCATTAGACTCCAGGAGAGTCCAGATCGCTGGGCTAGTTGGCCAGCCCTCCATGGCCAGCCATGTCTCTCCTCCACCACAGGCTGCATGGACATCTGAACAGTGCCCGCATACTTTCCAGAACATGCCATGTTACTCTCACGCCTCTGGACCTCTGGTCTCCACGGCCTGAGACCTTCCTCCCTTTCCTGCTCATCAAACTCCCATTCATCCTTCAAAGGCCTCTTTCCGTGTTTCTCTCCTGGAAGCTCTTCCCTCTTTCCTTCCAGTGCTGTGCACTGGCCTGTGCCACAAGCATGCAGTTTGGCAAAACTTCATCTGTGTGTCTTCCTCCCTGCCAGAGTGTGAGCTGATGACACCAGGGGCCAAGCTTTATTTATCCTCACATCCCAAGCATCTAGCCCAGCAACTGGGGGTATAGTTGGTGCTCAATAGATGCTTCTCAAATGAAGGCAATAAATGAATAGCTTAGACCAGAGGAGTCTTTGTTGGGGAGAAGCAAAGAAGGGATTCTTTGCTGCTGTGCAGGGTAGGCCGTTTAGCAGCATCTCTGGCCTCTGTCCATTAGACGTAGGTAGCACTCCTGCCCCCACCCCTAAGTTGTAACAACCCAAAACATCTCGAGATTGTCAAATGTTCCCTGGGGACAAAATGCCCTGGTTGAGAACCACCGATGTAGGCCTGCAGAGAGTTCAGAATCTCTTGAAATTCACTGTCGGTACATCCAAGTTTAGTAGGACACAGATATTGATTTTATTAGAGCACGAATAAGGGCTAAACAGTAATTTTGGAGGCCTTGTCCTGAAGTGGGTTCTATTAGAAATGGTGGGAGGGAGGGGTCTTTTTCTAGTAATAAGGCTAGGAAGCTTTTTTTTCCCCTGAGATTTTGACTTGAATTTCCTGTTAAATTGTGTGCAAAGCCAGTGGAAGAAGATACATTTTCCGTACCATGCAGGGGCTCTGAGAGCAGTTGGGATTACAATTTTCAGAAATCAAGTTGGCACCTCTTCTGCCTCCCTCCAATTAAATCACCTCTTTAAAAATCTTTAACTGATTTTCTCCAAAATCGCCTTGTCCCTGGAGCTTCCCGGAAGCTGTAAGAATCATAAAACACTTTGCACAAACCTCCTTTCGCTGGGACAATCCACGAAGTGTGGGGGACACCAAGCATCCCTCTGCATCCTTGCCGTTCATCTGTCTCTCTCTGCACCCAGGGCAGCAGCTTACGGAAGAGCTCCCTCCCTCCCACATTGGTCCGGAACTGCTCAGGTGACCGCTTCCCATGGGGGTGAACTGGACACATTTCTAACCTCCCTGCACTCAGTTTCCCCTTTTGTAAAAGTGGGTGATAATATCCCCTCATCATGACTGTAAAGCAGTGGGCACCCAGCAATGCCACCATCCTCACAGGCCACGGCACAGAACTTGTTCAGGGACCGGGTGGCCGGATAAGCTGCCCCTTCTGACACGAAGCAAATTCTTAGACGAGGAAGCTCCTCTCCTCCGGGGAACTCTCCCGGGCCCACAAGCCCTCCTTCCTAATCACAACATTGGCTATTATGTCTCCTGTTAGACATCAAGTTCCTTTAAAGGGTGGCACATTGGGCCTTACCAGGAGGGCTGCCAGATAAAATACAAGATGCCCAATGAAATTTGAATTTCAAATAAATGACAAATAATAAATTAGCATATGTATGTTTCAAATATTGCACAGGACATACTATACTTAAAATTATTCATCATTTGTCTAATATATAAATTCAACTGAGCAGTTTGTATTTTATGTGAGAAATCTGGCAACCCCCACTTACCAACCATTTACACCTCAGGTAAGTATGTCCATTAGATCCTTTTCAGAGAGGGAGTTTAGATAGAAAGAGAATAAATGTGAGGTTCATGGAACTACCTCTTGGGTGGTAACAAGTATGGTGGCCCTGATGGGTCATTTGGTATGGATTGGCTTACCAGCTGAGTTTTATCTGTCATGAAACAGCTTTAAAAAAAATAAGGAAGCCTAGTTTGCATTGACCCTGTGGCTTCTATATGAAACATGCATGTAAGGCTTCTGTGCTGGACCCCTTTCTCAAGATTTTTGGCAAAGAGGACGAAAAAATAGCTTCTGTGGATATTATTTATTTAGTATTAATGTGGCAAAGCTAGGTCTTAGCTGCTAGACATTTCAAGTAAACAGGATCACGCCACATACAGTTGTTTGAAACCAGAGATTTCCTGTGACCCCCAGAGCTTTAACAAGAACCAGAGAAGTGATTATTTATAGAAACCTGTTAATTTTCCCTCCTCCCCCATTTAATCCCAAATACAACAAATCCCGGAACGTCTGCAGACAGTGGCTTGTTTGATGGATGAAGCCAGGGGGCCATCCCCCAATGCAGTTGTGCTGATGAGTGGAGGCTGGGGTGGGTGCCATTCCGTATACGATAATTTCAAGAAGCTTCAAACACAACGAATGAAGAAAAACATTAACCCCCAGCACACGATGTCTTTCGGTGAAGGCTCTTTGAGGGCTTTGCAAATCTCTTCTGACCTCAGCAGCTTCAAAGATTTCCCAGGCAGAGACGGAAGCACGGTGGCTCCTTCGTATTTCTCCTGGAGCAATCTGTTGTCTCCAGACCCTGAACATTTGCTCATGCTTTGCGGAGCGGACTTTGGCTGAATTCCCTATTGGAGGGGCAACGATTGTGGTAAGATGACCATAAGAAACTTTCCCTTTGTTAAACAAGAAAATAACATCACTTATTTTGCTAGGCTGAGCATTTTCTCTTTTCCTTTCTTTTTTTTTTTTTTTTTTGAGACAGTCTCCTCAGCCTCCCAAGTGGCTGAGTTTGTAGGTGTCCACCACCTTGCCTAGCTTTTTTTTCTTTTTTGGTATTTTCAGTAGAGACAGGATTTCATCATGTTGGCCAGGCTGGTCTCGAACTCCTGACCTCAGGTGACTCACCCGCCTCCGCCTCCCAAAGTGTTGGGATTACAGGTGTGAGCCACCACACTTGGCCTAATTTTTGTATTTTTAGTGGAGACAGGAGTTTCACCATGTTGGCCAGGCTGGTCTCGAATTTCTGGCCTCAAATGATTCCCCCTACCTCGGCCTCCCAAAGTGCTGAGATTACTGGCATGAGCCACTGTGCCTGGTCATTCTGAGCATTTTCTACTGGGATAATATATGCAAGTAAAGTGTAAATTATTGTTGCTGTAGTCAAAAGCTGTAAGAGTATCTGAGTTCAGGCATGTCCCTTGGACCTAGAATACAAGTGTTTTAGTGGAGTGGACTGACCCGTGGTCTACAGGGTCCTCATAATTCCGTATAGCCTCACTCATGATCTGCTACCTCTTTAGGGGAATCTGTGGAGGCCAGCAAGTGTCCCTGGGTCACCAGAGTTGTGATCTTTCAGCTAGTGCTTGTCCAATTACAAGCACATTTTTCTTTTTAAGAATGATTGGGAAAGGACAAGAAGACACAGGAAAAGAAAATACTAGATGCATAGCAAATCTTCAGGATGAGTATTGTCTTGCGACACTTTGTTTCAGGTACTTAATACACACGTGTGTGTATTGGACCGCAGGTAAAGATATATTTGCTACTGTGAGTTGTACTGAAAACAATTTAAAAGAGCTGCCTTAAGCAAAGGCAAATCTGATGTCATCACTTGGGCAGCTTTGAGTCCAAAATCCAGCCAAGGAAGTGAGTGCTGAGAGAGTCATCAGGTGAATTCAGGAATGCCTTCTTGATTAGAGTCACAGGACGGAGTCAGGGCACCAACATGGTGCCCTCAGGCAGGTCTAACCCCAGCTCTTCACTTAGCAGCTTTCAGCCTCTCCAAGCCCCATTTCCTAACCCTCAGTAAGTAGACTGGGTACCAAAAGGGCCCAGGCTTTGCTCAGTGCTAACCTCCAGGGCTCTTTACCTCCTTGACTGTTTTAAGGGAGCCTTTGGCTTCCTCAGTGTAGGGAGGGGCTAAGGCCAGTGCCGAGCCTGTCTTCCCCGCCCTCCACAGGACCCCTGCTCTCACTGATCTGGGTTCCCTCCCCTGGGGCTCCCACACAATGAATGTCCCTAACATCCTTGGCATGTGTGGGGATAGGAATGTTTTCCAAATGTTTCCCTCTCCTCCTCTGAGAAGTAAGATTCCCCTTCCACGTTTTTACCCATCAGGATGATGTGGGGCACATCTTGGGCACTTCAGGCTGGGACTTTTGTTAATAGCAGGATTGGCAAACCCATGCATCTCCCTGCTTCGTCCTCTGAAGAGGATCTCTAGCCACAGAGCCAATGATCCTTCTTTTTCCCAAATGCGTGTCATTTGACTTTGCCATCTCACAGACAGAGTGGACACTCTTCCCTCATTCTTCCCTTCTGTGTTTCCTTCCTGGCTCTTCCCTTTATTTTGTCTTTCCCCATTTCCCTCTAAATCGTGCTGTTTCTGATGCAGCTTCCTAGTTTGTAAATAGGCATACCTATACATATATTTTTACGCTGGAGAAAGCATTTGCAGAAATTAAGTAAAGCCAGTGAAAAACTGTATGGCTTTGACAATTGCATATTGTAAATATGCATTATGTGACTCTTGTTGAAATAGAGGTTCAATCAATCTAATGATCTTCCACTGTGCTTTCTGACTTGATCCCTAATTCTGAGGCTTATTCATCTGAAATAGTTTCTCACTTTTTTGGGGGTGGAGGTGGAGGATCATGCTTTTTCTTATAAATTGCCTTTAGTAATTGTTCAACAAAACATTTAAAGACATTGGCACTAAGTAGTACAAAAGTGATATCACTGCAACTGGTAGGAAGGTATCTAACCAGAAATCAACAGTTTGAAGGGTTTTTTCCCCCAGGGTGTATACTTTACCACCTCTTCTTATAATCATAGTAAAGGTTGTATTGCTGGAATTTATTTAAAAAGCACTATGAACATATCTTCCTCCCAAAGCCTTGCTGCCTCTCGAGGGTGACCTTTGAGGAGGGAAGCATCTTGGGAACAGCACACATGAAGCAGACCAGCCTCTTCCAAAACCACCTGGGTCAATCTTGATCCTCCCAGAAACAGATGCTCAGATGGAATTAAACACGCAAAGATTGTATTAGGGGAAATGCATGTGTGAGAGAAAATGAGGAAGGAGCAAGAGAATCTGGAACTGTCAGTCTTCAAAGCAAGTTCAAATTGGGTGAAGGAGAGAGGGAGAGAAAGTTGGGTGGAAATTGCTCGACCAAGATGCCATCAAAGGCAAGTCTGGCAAAGCAGTCAGGGAATCATCGTGCTCACGCTGGCCACCGGAGGAGCCTACCCGTGTACTCAGTTGTGGCTAGGAGCAGCCGGTGCATGGTGGGAAGGGAGGCTTTCCTAGAGAAGCTGCCCTGGATTTCACAGCAGCAGTGCAGCCTGGTCAGTGAGCGCTGCCCTAGTGGGCAGGTGGGGTGGGAAGGTGTCTGTAAGGCTGATTCTTAAGGCCACGCTGCCTAACCTGACCATTTTCCTACCTACCTGATAGGGAACTTCTGGCCTCTTTACATCCATCCCTGCTTAAAGATACTTTTGCAGTGTGCAAGACTTCCCTGTTTTGTGATTAGCTACTATTCATAGGTAGTCCACAGGTCGATCACAGCCCAGCAAATGTGCCTCTTCCAGAGTTTGATTAGCAGGTTCTACAGCTGGAGAAAGCAAACAGCTCAGGGAGTGCACTGAGTTCTGATGGAGTGACTGCTGGGGCCCGGCTTAGGCCCCATATCAGCCTGGGCTGTGTGTTCTCAAGGGAGCAGAGGGGGTAAGCTCCCTTGCGAGAAGTAATGCCCGTTGTGTGTTCTGTAGTGCGTGAGAGGCTAGCCCTGCACTTGGAGCAATTGAGGTGCACCTCACTCTGATCGTGTGGCACAGCCTGGGGAAGCCCCGGGCCTCCTGGGACTCCTGTGAAGGGCCAGTCTCTCTTCCTTATGGCCCTTGCCTTGGCCCCTACATCCAGATCTGTCAGCTTCAGTCACCCTCCTGCCAGTTGGCACAACGTTGGACCCTTCGCCTCTTCAAGCAGAAATCTCACCACTCTTGTATGTCATCCGGTTGGTGAATTCACCGCAGCTTTAAGGATCACTTCAGGTACATCCTTCTACCACCCTGCCTCGCCTCCCTCCTCACTCCACGTCCTTTCCAAAAGCCCATGTTCCCTGGAGCCCTGGGTTTCCCCTGACTCCACGCCCCCGACACTCCAGCTCTCTGGGAGTAACTGCATTTACTCTTAAGAGCTTCTTTCCCAGACCCCTCCCCACCAACCCCACCTTTCCCAGGCTCCAAGAATTCTGGGGAGTAAGAGTCTCCTCTCCTTATGATCATTTTTTAAAGATTTCTTTTCTGAAATAATTTCAAACTGGCAAAAAAGTTACAAAAATAGTACAAAGAATCACCACATACCCAGATTTCCCAAAGGTTAACAGCTCACAGAACCACAGTAAAATGAGTGAAACCAACAAACCGACCTGAAGGCACTTTATTGTCTAAATTGCGGGTCCCTTTCAAATTTTGCCAGTTTCCCCTCAAATGTCCTTTCTCTGGTCTAGGATCCAATTCGAGACAGGCTCACACATTGCATTTCATTGTCACATCGCTTTAGTCTCCTTTAATCCAAATTCTGGCGGCTGGGAGGATTGGGGGTTAGCAACATTTTTCTGTGAAAGACCAGATACGAAATGTTTTAGGCTCTGCAGGCCATGTAGTCGCTCTTGCGGTGATTTTTATTGTTTCTAAATGAATGTCTGGCAAATCTAGGCCAGTAGATTCTGTAGATTAAAAAAACACAGTCTCTGAAATAATATTTCCTCATTAAAAGTGTCTGACAGCCATCCACATTTACCCAGTGTGTTTTAAGCAATGCTGGGGTGAGTGAGTGAGACAGTGCCCAGGAGCACTGGCTGGAGGCTCCGCATCCTCGTTTGGACCAGGGGGAGTGGGAGAGTCCTGAGGTTGAGCCCTGACCTGGGCAGATGGGCTTGCAGAGCAGCTGTGTCTGGGTTGCCGGGTCTTCGACATCATTTAGAATGGAGGCTGCTCACGTCTTAGGGGGCTGTTACCCACCCAGCTGTCCCCTCACTGCCCTCCTTCCCTCCCCCAATCGGAATGCCTGGGGAACGGGCTTCACTTCAGATTCCTTCCCAACCCGGACTCATCTTTCCCAGTGTGAGATGCTTGGAATCCCAGACAGGCAGAGTCAGCTGAGGACGGTGGGAGAAGGGGGCGGGGGCGGGGGCGGGGGCGGGCGGGGGACGGTGCGGCGGCGACTAAGCCTCCTTAGCAATCAAAGCTGGCATTGTTCTCAAAGAGTTAACCTGCATACCAGGCTTGCAATTAGCAGGGAATAATGGGGTGTGATGGCTGCAGAACAGCGGCTGGAACTGATTTTCAGCCTCACGGTGAGAAACTGCCCTGCTGACTTCCTTGCCGTATTTCCTGGTAACTTGCTGTGGGCAGGCTCAGTAGAGCAGAAATCCTCGGGGTGGGGGGAGGGAGCAATCTGTCTTCGAATAATTTAAACAATGCAGCTCAGCCAAGCTAAATGGGGCTTATCAAATGTTACACCTCTTAAAGCTGCAATCAGAGGCGGCAGGATATTAACTGTAAAGCTCTGGGTTCTGCCCAGAAAAGCAAGGACCAGACTTGCTACTTAACCGAAAAGAAGGAGTTTGAGAGGTGAGGGGAGAGAGAATGGGATCAGCTTTGAAGCCCAGATCAAGAAGCAGATATTTGAGGACGGGACAGGGAGACAGCCTTTATTGAGAACCCACTGCGTATGGACCTGGCAGCTCTTTTACATAGATTGCTTTCTCTAACCTTTGCCCCAGCTCGGTACACACATATGCTGATATTCATATACATTTTTAAAATTTCTCTAACCTCTGCCCCAGCTCGGTACACACATGCTGTCATTCATATGCATTTTTAAATAGCAGAGCGAATCACTTGAGACTTGTTCGCTTGCAAAAATGTTAGAAAACCCTGACTCCAACTGGCCTCAGCAAAGGGATTATTTCCCCTCAATGTCTCCTGTAGTTAAGAATCTAGTGAACGAGCTTGATTCAGGGCTGCAAGGACGTCACCAGCAGCTGATCTCTCCCCACCGCTTGGGTCTGCTTTTGCTGTGTTGGCTTTAGACTCAGGCTTCTTGAAGAGGTAAAATGGCAACAGCCATTCGGATCCCTGGCGTCCTCTGGGGTCCAGGCCCAGGGAAGAAAAAGAGCTCTCTGCTCTAAAAGTCTAAGCAGGACTGACTTCCAGCTCCAGCCAAGATGGAGTGAAAGGCCATGTTCACTCTCACCTTAAACATTCAAAACCAGTATATGAAGCAATGGTTTTTAGACAAGAGATAGCAGTCAGCAGGGGACAGGGACTCTCGAGGGAAGCAAAGGAATGAGTTGAGACCCCCATTGCCCTTGCTCACTGCCAGGGGAGTTTCTAGGCTGCAGCACTGGGACGGGAGAGTCAGGTGGAGCCTGGTGGTCTCCACAAACAGAGGCAGACCCGGAAATCTGGGGAGGACAGGCAGCTGCAGGCCCCAGGAGCTGCACAGAGAGAGATCTCTGGAGACCCACAGAGGGTCCCCACTGAATATTCAGCAGAGAATGGACTGGACCAGACCGTGGCATTCACAGAAGGAACTATCAGAGCCTGGGGAAAGAGCCCCTTGAAGGAACGGGCATACCAGTTCCCAGAGCTCACATATGTCAGGAACAGCTCCCGGTCCTGCCAGCCGGAGTGGAGCAAGCTTGTAAGACATGGGGCATCAGGCGGAGCACTCAGAAAGCTGCTGCCTCAGTCATGGCAATTAGTCCGACTATCCCTTGACTTAAGGTTGTTCTGGTCCTAATAGATTTCATCGAAGTCTTGAAAGGAATAAACTGTTTCCAAGTGACTGAACAAGATCACAGAATAAAAACTCAAGAACATTTGAAGAACACGTAAAAATATCCATCACTCAAGCAGGTAAAATTCACAATGTCTGTCAGCCAAGTAGAAATTACCAAGAACACAAAGAATACAACCCTTCATGAAGAGAACTAGCAATCAATAGAAATAGAGCTAGAAGTGATGCCAATGATATAATTAGTAAACAAAGACACTAACACTGTTATTATAAGTATTTTTAATGTGTTCAAGAAGGTCGAGAAAAACATGAACATTTAAAATAGAGATATGGAAGATAGAAACGGACCCAAATATAACCTCTAGAGATGGAAAAACAAACCTAGTTGTTATCTCAATGTCTGAGGTCACAACTAGACAGGATGGGATTAACAGTTTTGACACTGTAGAAGAAAACGTAACTTGAAGAAATAGCAGGATGGTGCAAAAGTAATTTGCAAAAACCACAATTACTTTCACACCAACCTAATAGCAATAGCAACTATTCAAAATGAGAGTCCGACAGGCCAGGCAGGATGGCTCATGTCTGTAATCCTAGCGCTTTGGAAGGCTGAGGTGGGCGGATCACCTGAGCTCAGGAGTTTGAGACCAGCCTGACCAACATGGAGAAACACCGTCTCTACTAAAAATACAAAAAAATAGCTGGACATGGTGGCACGTGCTTGTAATCCCAGCTACTCGGGAGGCTGAGGCTAGAGAATCGCTTGAACCTGAGGCAGAGGTTGCAGTGAGCTGAGATCGCACTACTGCACTCCAGCCTGGGCAACAGAGTAAGGCTCCATCTCAAGAAAAAAAGAAAAAAGAAACAAGAAAATGAGAGTCTAGGTGGGGGTGGCTGATGCCTGTCATTCCAGCACTTTGGGCAGCTGAGGCAGGTGGATTGCTTGAGCCCAGGAGTTCAAGACCAGCCTGGGCAACATGGTGAAACCTTATCTCTACAAAAAGTTAAAAAATTAACCATGTGTGGTGGCATGTGCCGGTAGTCCCAGCTACCTGGGAGGCTTGAGGTGGGAGGATCACTTGAGCCCAGGAGGTTGAGGCTGGAGTCAACCATGATTGTCCGGCCTGGGCGATAGAGTAAGACCCTGTGAAAGAAAGAAAGAAAGAGAGAAATAGGGAGAGAGAGAGAGAGAGAGAGAGAAAGAGAGAGAGAGAGAGAAAGAGAGAGAGAAAGAGAGAGAGAAAGAGGAAGGAAGGAAGGAAGGAAGGAAGGAAGGAAGGAAGGAAGGAAGGAAGGAAGGAAGGAAGGAAGACAAAATGAAACACAGAGGAAAAGACTGGAAAATCAAAGCCCAAATGGAACATTAGTGAGCTGTGAGACTGTATGTTGGAGTCCCTGAAGAACAGATGGGCAGGTTCTCCGATTTGCATACTGCCACCCTCAGGGGACTTGTGTATGGGGGTGCTCTGTTGTTAAATAAGTGAATGGTGCTGTTGCCTTGTGACCTTGCACTCTTCCGCTCTATGGAGTTGGTCTAATAATGAGTGATAGTAACGATGGTGATGATGACAGCCCTTCATTCACTGATCACAGTATATGTGAGAATACATAGAATCCTTTCTTTTACCTTTGCGACAGTCCTGTGAAGTCAGGGTCATTATCCTCACATTACAGATGAGGAAATAAGCATATGAGGCTTGTTTGTCCCATGAAGGTGTATCCAGGACAAGTATCTTAGGGAATCCATTTTGATTGTATAAATTCACATAGTTTTGTGAGAAGTTGAGCCCCTGGATGTGATTTGAGCTAGAGGAGAAGTGACTGGGGAATAGCCTTGGTTTAATCTTACATTTAACTTGTGTACATGGCAAGTCTGTTTCCATCTCCAGTCCTCATGTTTTCTTCCTATAATAGGAGAATGTTTGAATAAATTGGTCTCTAAGAGCCCTTCCACTGTGAGTATTAGTTTCCATCACTTGTGTGTTGGGAACAAATTTGTCCAGGCCACTTAATGCAGTCACTTTCAGTTATGTGGCATTTGTACATGAGATGTTTGTAGCATTGTCTCATAAATGACACTGGAAACAAAACTTTAAAAAATGTTAATAATGTTTGATGACTCAAAAAATGGGACATAGTTTCCTGTTTCCCTAAATCAAGGCTATTATAATGTGTGTATATATATATTTTTTTTTGAGATGGAATCTCACTCTGATGCCCAGGCTGGAGTGGAGTAGCACGATCTCAGCTCACTGCAACCTCTGCCTCCTGGGTTCAAGCAATTCTCCTACCTCAGCCTCCCAAGTAGCTGGGATCACAGGTGCATGCTGCCATACCTGGCTAATTTTTGTATTTTTAGTAGAGACGGGGGTCTCATCATGTTGGCCATGTTGGTCTTGAGCGCCTGATCTCAAATAATCCACCTGCCTTAGCGTCCCAAAGTGTTTGGATTACAGGCATGAGCCACGCCTGTAGGTGCCCGGCCTATTATAACCTATTATTGATGACAAAGAGTAACACAGTGATGCCTGAATGACCATTGAGATGTAGAACGCTATCTACCCTGAAACTATATGTCCACATTGGTCTGCTTTAAGTAAATTAAGTTTCCTATCCCATCTTTAGGTTGTCAGCTCTCAGTTTTCACATATGAGCCTTCCTTTCTCTATAAAGTCTCCCTGCAGTGTGCTGTGGGCCAGACCCTGTGACAAACACACACCCTCACATACACACACGCTCACTGCTTTGCTGCAGCATAACCACCCGTAAACTGCAGAGTCGGCTTTTATAACTGTGATACTAACTGGATGGGTGTCACGCAGGCCATAAGGAAGGAGGACCACGGCATGCCTGCAGCATGGTTTTGTGTGGAGCCTGTCCTAGACAACACCCTCTGGGCTCCTCATCTTTGCAGAGTCCTCCCTCTGGGCTCATCTTGCTAGCTTTCCCTTGGTTCTGGTTTCTAAATTTCTTGCATTGACTGGAGCCTGCTTCTGGTCTTTGAGTTGGTCTTCATGGACGTGAGCTTTGCAAGTACGTGGTCTGGGTCATTGCTGAGTACTGTTTGCATATCATCCTACAGTCACTCCTCAGGCATTTGAACCCCCTCCCCCCTCGGATAACTCTCAGACTCCCCAATAATTGCACATGCATGGCCTCAGACATCCAAGGGGCTCCCCTTGTCATGAACACCATTTTGACTGAATACACTGATTTTGCTCACACCTCTACAGCTCTTTGTATGACAATGTTATGAACAATTTGACCTGTTACACATAACATAGATAACATGACATGAAGCTATTAGCAGCATGAACTCAGGTAGTTGTAATTACTTTCATAACATAATTGCTTAAACTCATAGTATTCTAGCTTGCAGTTTCTCACAATTGCATCTTCCCCTATAAATTAACTATATATTTTAAGCTGAAGTATTTTAAAGTGAATTGCCGGTATATCCCCCCTAAATATTTCCAAATGTTTCTCTAAAACATACACCATTTTCTTACACAGTCTGATATAGTTTGGGTATGTGTCCCCGCCCAAATCTCTTGTTGATTTGTAATCCCCAAGGCTGGAGGTGGAACCTGGTGGGAGGTGTTTAAATCTCTCATGGTTTGGTGCTGTCTTCGTAATAGTGAATTCTTGTGAGATCTGGTTATTTAAAAGTTTATTTAACCTTTCTCTCTATATATATCTCTCTCTCTCCTTTCCTCCTGCTTTTACCATGTGATGTGCCTGCTCCCCCTTCACTTTCCGCCATGATCAGAAGCTTCCTGAGGCCTCCCTAGAAGCTGAGCAGATGCCGGCATCATGCTTCCTGTAAAGCCTGCAGAACTGTGAGCCAATTTGATCTCTTTCCTTTATAACTTACCCAGTCTCAGGTGTTTACTGTTTTTTGTTTGTTTTTGAGACAGAGTCTTGCTCTGTCACCCAGGCTGGAGTGCAGTGGCACAATATCGGCTCACCACAACCTCCGCCTCCCAGGTTCAAGCGATTCTCCTGCCTCAGCCTCCTGCGTAGCTGGGATTACAGGTGCCCACCATCACACCTGGTTAATATTTTTGTATTTTTAGTAGAGACGGGGTTTCACCACATTGGTCAGGCTGGTCTCGAACTCCTGACCTCAGGTAATCCACCTGCAACCGCCTCCCAAAGTGCTGGGATTACAGGCATGAGCCACAGCGCCAGGCCAGGTATTTCTTTATCACAATACAAGAACGACCTAATATACAGTCAAAATAACAGTATAATATCAAAAAACTAATAATAATGTATTAATATTCTCTAACCTCTATTTTGTGTTCAGTTTCTCCTGATGTCTCCACCGGAACCCAATCTGTGATTGTGCATTGTACCTGGCTGTCACTTCCCTTGTGTCTCTTTTAATCGGTGGAGCTCTATGTGCCGTCTCCCCTGCTGGATTTTTCTGGTCACTTCCCTGACAGTGTCTCCTGGCTTGCCGCTGTGTCCCCAGTTTCTTCCATAGCTGGGAGGTCCTGCAGCCCAAGGCTCCAGATGCCCCCACCCTTCCCCATGGGACCAGGCTGTTCTGACCTATGACTCAACACCTCCTTGAAGGGCAAGAGGACCTGGTGAGGAGCACCCCAGGGAGCAGAGGGAAATTTCTCCGTCCCCAACCTGCTGAGTCACCTACAGCAGGGATTCTTCCTGATTTCAGAAGAAAAAAGGAAAGTACTCACGACTGAAGTTCATCACCTATGCCTTGGCTTCTGTACCAGGCTCCACTCTGTCCTCCCTGTTCCTGGGCCAATCCCTTCCAAAGCATCCTGTAGCTTGTTTAGTTCTGTTGGACAGACTGTACTGAGCTCCTGCAATGTGCCAGGCATGGAGCTAGGGGACAGGGATGCAATGTTGTATAGGAATGAGTTCCGAGTCCCAGTCCTTCAGCCCACAGGCTAGTGGGGAAGGTGTGGCTGTCATCAGGTAACAGCATCGCAGTGCAGTGTATAGGTCTTTATATGAGTTGCACTGACGACCCCCATAGGATGGATGCCTACTCCAGTCTGGGGCCAGAAACCTTCCCAGAGGAGATGCTGCCTGAGATTGTCTTGAGGGGCAGATGAGACTTATGCAGCCATAGTGGAGGGAGGGAAGGGCATTCCAGGTGGAGGGAACAGCCCAGCTGCAGGCATCAGGGCAGGGAGCATCATGGGTCTCAGGGCTCTACAAGCAGCTATGGGTTTCCCCGGAGTGTGACTCAGGATGGGGCTATGCCATGGAGGAGCAGATATGTTCCACTGAGGAACTGGGACTTTACTTTGTGAGTGATGGGGGCTCACTGAGAGGTGTCAAGAAGGGGCATGGCACAGTCAGGTCTGTATGTCAGGAGCTCACACGAATGGAGTGCCTCGGGGCAGGTGGGGTGAAGGAAGGTAGGCACCCCGGTGGGAGCTAGTGCAGGGCTGGGGAGGGGTGCCAAGGCCTTGGCCCAGGTGGGAGCTAGTGCGGGATTGGGGAGGGGTGCCAAGGCCTTGGCCCAGGTGGGAGCTAGTGCGGGACTGGGGAGGGGTGCCAAGGCCTTGGCCCAGGTGGGAGCTAGTGCGGGACTGGGGAGGGGAGCTGAGGCCTTGGCCTAGGTGGGGGCAGTGGGAGAGGAGGGGCACAGATGGACGGGGTAGATCTGAGGGCATCTGCGATTGGTAGGGGTGGAGATGAGGGAGGGAGAAAAGGCCATGCCAGGTTTCTGGCCTGGTTGCCTCTGCCCATTAACACAGGGAGGGGAAAGTGTCTAAGGAAGAACCACGGTGCTGGAGGATCAGGAAAGATGACTTTGTTCTGGGAAGTGTTGGAGTTAAGGTGCCTGGAGTGCCTGGATCGTGTTCCACTCGTTAGGAGGTGGTCTGACCCAGGCGGCGGTGCTAAGCAGGCGCTCTGGCATGCTCATCTGAGCCCTGAGGACAGGCCTGGGTGGTGGGAGTGGTGGTGTTAGCAGATCCACAGCAGCTGGCATGTGAGAATGGATGATACCACCCAGGTCATAGACAGAAAATTGCTGTGGGCCGAGGTGGCCGAATGGTCAGAGAAGGGGGAGGAGAAACGAGGAGCATGTGGACAATGCCACGGGAGGGATCGAAGAACAGAAGAGAAATGTATAGCGTTCCACACTCCAGGTCCAGAGAGAGAAAGCCTGGAAAGAGTGCCGTGCGCTGGGAAACAGCGCGTACACGGTGTCCCTCGCCAGTGCAGTTTCAGTGGAGCGGGAGGAGGAAAGGAACAACACAGTGGGATAACCTTCCATAAATGGGTACAGGGCATTTGGACCCCAGGAGGCAGGAGGAGGGGGGATGAGATAAAAATGACAGAGTCAAAATATTGGAGTCAAACAGGTGAGGTCCGTATCACCTCTGTTCAAACCCAGCCACATGTCCATCCTGGACTGAAACCCAGGCTCCTCAATCCAAGCCTCGGTGGTCTCAGGAACTGGTCCAAGCCTGCAGCTGGAACTTTCTGGAGAGAGATCGCCCTCTACTTCCCCATAAACCTCCATCCTGGCAGATTAGCCTGAGCACGGATCATTCTCCTGCCTCTGCACTTCTGCTGTTCCTCCTCTTGGAACCCCCTTCCCAGACTTCTTTGTCCCGCCCAGTCCTGTATACCTTTCAAGGCTGAGACCCTGCCTCACTTCCTTTGGGAGGTCCTCTCTGTCTAGTCCAGCAAAAACCATCTCATACCCTCACACCCTCAGTGATGGTGAGCCCAGCCCACTTTGTTCTTTCCCACACAATTGAGACGTCTCCCCAGTCAGACCAGGCTCTTCAGTGCTGGATGCTGAATCTTGTCTTTTCTTTTTTTACAGTCCCCAGACTGTCTAGCCTCTGACCCAGGGTGGGACTTCGTTGGCCACAGAGGGGAATCTCAAAGTTGGGCAGTAAGGCCCTGGGGCTGCTTTCCAGGGCCTGGCACACAAAGTTCGGTCTCCTGAACTCACCACATCTCCGCTGTCTTCCCCAGCACCGAGCTCAGAGAGCGGGAGAGATGGGGCAGGTCCAGGCCTTGCCCCCAGTGGTTGGAGAGCCTGACACACACAGCCCAGGCTTTGCTGCAATGGAGGAAAGGGCAGGTGCTTCCCAGGGAGCCTAGTTCTCCTTTGAGGGGCGATGCCACAGCCTGTTTGTGGGGAACAGCCAATAGCACGCTGGATGTTCTGTGCACATAATCTCATTTAACCTTCACAATCTGAATTGTTCTTATTCTCAAATGCCTGCCGTGAGAGTGAATTCTCAGGGCTTGGCCAGCTGTTAGTTGCAGGCCGCAGAAGCAGCATTAGCTGATAGTTAAGACAGGGATGACTTTATGAGAGACGTGAGTGAGCTCCAGGCTCACCGAACGGTGGGGACACAGGCTCTGGGGTGATCTTGCAGGAACGACTTTCTGAGCCTTATGGAACTGGCCTGGTCAGGAGCCAGGTTGCGAGACCCTGGCCCCACGTGGCCTCCGCTACAATCCAAGTCCCGTGCCTGTGTGCCCTGCAGCCTCAGAGGCCAGGATACAGCTTTTTTGTGTGTTTTGCTTTTTTTTTGTTTTGTCTTGTTTTGTTTTAAATTCTACATTGGGAAAGTGGATTTATAATAAGGAAACCATAAAAACGTGGAGAGAACGTTCCCAGGGGTTTGGTCAGCCTTGCACAACCGTCTTGTCTGTGCTGTACCTCAGGCAGACCCAGAACGTTTTCAGATTCGCCAGCGAAGGAAACTAAAGCTCAGAGAGGCAAACTTACAGCTGGTTTTGGGGCAGCTGGGATCCAGGACTGTGATGTGAAGGTTCCACTCTTCCCACGTGGCTTGGAGGATTAGGCTCTCAAAGCGGAAGAGTGACAGTGGCTTTGACAGAAACAGGGAAGAGCGGGGTGGCTCCTGTGGGGATGGAGATGGCTCACGTTTAAAGATATCAAAGGCGCTGTTGGGATTCAGGCAGCCACATCCGACAAGCAGTTGGAAGTTGAGATTTGGAGACATTTAGCCTGTCTTCCTGGCCTTGGAGAGAAGTTCTGAACAAAACGCCTCTATGAATTGAGTCTCAGGATCTCTACATGTTTCTCAACACACATGCACACACATGGACACACACAGGCACACACATTAGCATACAGACATACAGTGACATATGCATACACAGGGACACACATGGACACATGCACATACATGCATATATAATGACATGCTCTGACACACACACCTGACACACACATGCGCCCACACGCGCGCGTACACACACATACACACACACAGAGGTAACTTCGACAGCTTGTGCTATAGAAGTGCTTCCGAGGGCCTTTCTTTCTTGTCCTTGTCTGGAGTTTTCAGCACTTGGAAAATGTCAGGAGTGGGAGGCGTTTTGGTCTTGGGTTAGGGTAAACTCCCTCCACATATTTGGAGAGTGTCCAGGCCCTGCAAGCCGCCCACAAAGCAGATAACAGTGACCTTGCTGCTGAGGGAGGACGGCCCCGCGGAGGCCAAGGAGCTGCGCTGGCAGAGCTGGGGTTACCTCTCCTCCCTGCTGCACCTGGGCCGGCTCTGATGTCAAAGACCCCCCCACCCTGCCATCCCCATCCCCAGTTGGGCTCCCGGCCTTCTTTGTGCTGGAAACACAAGGCCCAGCTCTCAGGGAGGAGGTGAGGGCAGAGCACTGCTCTGCTGGCCCAGGTGGAGAACAGCCCAGCTCTCCCCTAGGGGCTGCAGGCTGAGGTCTGACTCCAACCCCCTTGCCTTTTTGCAGACCTGAAGCAGCTTCTCCAGGATGGTGACAGATTTTCCAAGACTCATCCCAGGCTGGAGGGGCCCCAGCTGCAACTTGACTGGTGTGTGTATGTGTGGGCGTCCACAGGTTGAGCTGACCCTGAGAGTCCTGGTGCCAGAGGGCTGTGGAGGTCATGTCATCCCAACAGAACCCCCTCTGCTGGCGTTCCTGTCAAGGGGTCATCCTGACCCATTCCAGGAGCTCACTGCTGCCAGGGGTGGCCTATGGATGAGGGAGCCTCTCCAGGTTTCTGCCTCTCTGTCGCTTCCACTTACTGGCCCTAATTGCACCTCTTGAGCTACACAGATTAGGACTAACCCTTCTTCCACATGACAGTCTTTCACATACGTGAAAACAGCTGCATTCATACATTCAGCTACATCTAGCTTTGAAGCCCTCCCTGGTCAGCCAGCTCCCTCTCTTTGGCCCCCATTTGCAAGTTAGGGAAAGTTCAAGTCTGATTGGGTGCCAGGCCTGGTGCTAGGAGCTGGGGACAGACACATGGTTTGATACAAGTAGTTGGCCTAATGGAGGAGGCAGACAGCAGGCTTTGGTCAGTGTGCTGAGCCTGGGGGAGGGACAGCAAGCCTGCAGGAGGACATGCAGGAGTTACTCAGCTGGAGAGCTGGGGGCCTTAAGGTGCTCCAGACAGAGGGGACAGGATGCACAAAGGCTGGGGTTGCAGCACAGTGCCCTGACCTGCAGGTGGTTCAGAATGTGTGGGTCTCAAGCAAGCCTGCTGGGTATCACCCAAAGGAAAATATATCATTCTACCAAAAAGACACCTGCACTTGTATGTTCATTGCAGCACGATTCACAATTGCAAAGATATGGAATCAACTTAGGTGCCCATTAGCAGTGGACTGGATAAAGAAAATGTGGTATATATACACCATGGAATACTATGCAGCCATGAAAAGGAAGGAAATCACGCCCTTTGCAGCAACATGGGGATGCAGCTGGAGGCCATTATCCTAAGCCAATTAATGCAGGAACAGAACCAAATACTACATGCTCTCACTTGTAAGTGAGATAAACCTTGGGTACAAGTGGACATAAAGATGGGAACAGTAGACACTGGAGACTTCAAAAGAAACGGGAAGGTGAGAGGGGCAAGGGCTGAAAAGCTTTCTATATGCTACTATGTTCACTGTCTGGGTGATGGGATCCACAGAAGCCCAAACCTCAGCATCATCCAATATACCCTTGTAACAAACCTGCACGTAGATCCCCAAATCTAAAATTAAAATTAAGTGAAAAAGAAAATATGGGCTACGAACAGCTGCAGGGCATCAGGGCATTGCCTTATCCTGAGGACCATGGCAGGGGGTGGAGGTTGGCAGCGTTCTGAAGTATTTTCAGCAGGAGGTGCAGAATTAGGTGCAAGTTTAGGTGGAGAAGGGGTTTCAGGGGCTATCCAGTGGTGTGGGCAGAGAGTCTGACAGGGGGGACTGCAGTGGCTCTGGCCAGAGGTGGTGGTGCCTAAGTGCGAGCTGTGGCAGTGGCCACAGGGCTGGGGAGCTGTAGGTGGAGTTGGGCAGACCAAGGCCTCTCTCCTCTGGCCATGGAGCTCCAGAGTCCGCACAGATGTCTACGGATCTAGCTCGAAGCCCTCCCGGTCAGCCAGCTCCCTCTCTTTGGCCCCCATTTGCAAGGTAGAGAAAGTTCGAGTGCGGTGCTCAGGATGGAAGCAGACTTCTAGGTAACGTTTGGCACTTTGTTTTCCTCCTTCTCATCTCTGTCTTCTCTGCCACCAAGGTTGACACTAGTGGCCTGGTAACCACAGAGCACAGTCGGCTCCTATAGAACTCACAGTGTCTCCTGAAGACCCCAAACCTTCTCCATGCTGTCTGTTTCAAGCCCACATTCCCTCTGCCCCCACTGTGGAGCTCGGCAGTTGGTATCTAGTGCTTAGTAACAGGAACCCACGTTTACGATTATTCTTTACATTATCCCCATGAGATTCAATTTTCTTCAATTCAAGTCCTCCCACCTGCACCGCTTTCTCCTTTAAAGCAGGAGCCCTGGCTCCGAAGCCTCAAGGCTTGGCCTCTGGATTGATTTGTGACTTTCAACCTTAGTTCCATCTGCTTATAAAAACATAAGTCATGCCCTTTTTCACTCCAAAAAGTTTTCCCTAGAAGTTGCTGCCTGGGATATTTTTCATTCCATCTTGAGGGGTAACACTGCTAGTTGTGTGGAGCAGTGAGGCAGCTGGGGCCGTCTCTGTCCATCTTCCAGCAGCCCCCAGGGGACCTCAGGCTGCCTCTTGGGGCCCACTGGGCAAACTCAGGGAAAGACAGAGTCGGCCTGGCCCACTATCCTGAAGTGCCTCCACCTGGGCCTGCGCAGCTGCCAGCTGGCTTGAGGCATGGTGGACCCGCTCTTTTCTGGGACCTCCGAAAGACCACGTGAGTGCGATAGGAGTGTGTGTGTGTGAAGTGGGGGTCAGGTTATTAGGGGTGGAGGGAACGGAGCTGTTTGATTAATGGGTGTCCTGTGAACCTGCACATTTGCCCAAGGCTGCATTCCTGGGCTTTCAAACCCGGGCAGTTTGATAAGCTGGGACCAAAGTCCTCTTTCCACCCAGCAAGAAGAGCAAACACGGCCACTCACTAATCCCAGCCCTGGCCTCCGGGGCCGTCTCTCGGCAACCAGCTAGCCAAGTGGCCTTTCACAAGCTAATCAATGAGCATCCCTGGGACCTCTGGGAGACCTGGCCAGCTTGCCTCAGTGGGGCAGGAGGGAGGCCAGGCTCACCCGACCTCCAGCATGCAGTCTGAAGGCCTGTGCTTAGCCAGCTAGGCCCTCCATGATGGCAGCACCTGCTGTCTCCCCTGTTCCTTCCTGCAATCATTCCCACCAGGGCAGCTTATCAGCCAGGCCTTCTCCGTTCCTCCAGTGCCCGACTAGAATGCTCTTCTCAACTTCCATAGCTCCTTCCCTAATCTCCCTCCCCCGGGAAGCTTTCCCTTACCAGCCTCCGGGGGACGCCCCCTTCCCTGCATCCCTACTACCCCGGAGCCCTGGATTATGGTTTAGCACCGGACACTTCTTCATTCTGTTCCTGTGTGTTGGTTTGGTATTGCCAACTAGATTGTAAGCACCTTGAGGGTAGGACTTCAATTTTGGGATCGTCCCCAGTTGGGGGCACACTAGTAACTTTGGAAGGATAATATTGGTGAGGGGTGGGCTTGTGGGAACAGGACACAGATCCAGGGGTAGAGGCAGGCAGCTCTGAGGCCGGGGACCTCAATCCCAGTAAGATGTGGAGGGGAGGCTCTGGGAGATAAAAGGCAGCCGTGGAGTCAGGACTGGGGAAATGTTTATTTCTGGGGAGTCACAGCAGGTACATGGGGGTGTGGGCCCAGCCTGTCTCCATCCTCCACTCTAGCCTCTGAGAACTGCTTCTCTCCTTGGTGGGGCCCAAGCGATGGAACTGCATCTGTGTCTGCACCACTGGCTCCTTGTTCTTGACTACAGATGATTTGGGTTGGGATGGACCCCGGAAGGCCCTCCAGATTCTCTTCTCTGGAGACTTGGGCTTAGAACTGAGAGAGACACATCTCCATCTCTGGGTGTTTGCCTCTGACAAGATGCAACCAGCTATGGGCTGTCTGCAGTGAGGAGCAGTGGGAATCAGATCGCAAGACAGAAGGAGGAGGCAGAGATGCAGAGGAGCTGAGACCAGAAACTCATAGCCCAGCTTGCAGATACTTTCGCTTCATATATCATCTAAACCAACCCTCACTGCCTTCCTAAGAGGTAGGTACTGTTAAGATCCTTTTTTATACATGGGGAGAATTGGGCTTAGAGAAATTAAGCAATTCGCTAAAACACACACAGCCAGTAGGAGGCAGACTTGAACCCCATCCTGCTAAGTTACAGAGTCCAAGTGTAACATTTCTCCTACCTTTGCTTCCAGCAGCTTTGTAGATCCAGGCCCTGGTCTCTCATGAGAACTTTCTCTACATCTCACACTTCAGTTCCACAGGATATCAGAAGAACTGTGACCAACACTACTGTAACAAGGTTCTATCTATCTATCTATCTATCTATCTATCAATCATCTATCTATCTATCCATTCATTTATTCACCCACTCATCCATCTATCCATCCAATTTATCCATCCATCCATCCATCCATCCAGATATCCATCCATCCATCCATCGTCCTCCATCCATCTATCTATCCATCCATCAGTTTATCCATCCATCCATCATCCATCATCTATCCATCCACCTATTCATCCATCTATCCATCCTTCCATCCATCAATCATCCATCCATCCATCCACCCATCCATCCATCCATCCATCCATCCATCCATCCATCCATCCATATCTATCTATATAGCTAGCTAGCGAATAGCAATCACTTATTGAGCCCTGCTGTGCACAAAACACTACAACAGGTGCTGTGATGTTCTCAATCCTGCCTACTGGCACAGATGATGAGGGATGGCAGATGACTACTATCTGACTATGTGGTACAGACAGACAACAGGGTATCTATTAAAGTGCCCATGTAGAAATTACTGCAATTGCAGATTCCTTGACCCTTCCCAGGGATTCTAATTCAGAACAGGAGAGGAGCTCAGGAATCCACTTTTCCAACAAAGTCTTCAAGGGAGTCTGATGTAGGTGATCCGTAGAGCACACCTTGTAAAACAGCTGCCTGGAGAGTCTTGTTCAAAGGGATAGAGGGTCGGTGAGACCTGAGACAGTCAGGGAAGACCACCTAGGTCGAGGCCAGGCACCCTCACGTCCGCTAGCAGGGCCTGGAAAACCCTGGGAAGGAGTGGTGGGGTGAGGGGAGAGAGACCCAGGTCAGTGGGCAGCCTGGGCAACGGCCCCAGGGTCTTCCCATGGTGGTGAGGGGCAGCCAGCAGGGCAGAGGGTAATCTGTAGGAAGCTAGGTGAGCAGAAAAAGGCTATGGTCAGCTTTTGCTCAGTAACCATGATGTCACAAATGCAACAGCCAAAAAGTGCTCTGCCTACTTAGCCTCCGTGGAATTGGGAACCTTTCCACATGCATTTCTGGTGACTAAATGGACCTTCCATGGTGAAGAGGAAGGAACTTGTGTCTAATGCCTGGTCCAGGACTAAAAAATAAAAAAAACACTTAGTGCAATTAGAGTTTCAAGGGGGATGAGAATGGTTGGAAACCCTGGAGATCTTGGGCTGAATAAGGACTGATAGATCATCATATCATCATCATCATCGATTATCAATGTCATCATAATTGTCAATGACTATTAATGTCATTATCATTGTCAATGATTGTCAATGTCATCATCATTATCAATGATTATCAATGTCATCATTATCATCAATGTCATCATTACCAGTAATGATCAATGTCATCATTTGCTGTGGCCCACATGCCACGTGCTTTCCAGGCATGCTCTGTTGCCTCCTCACAGCGTGCCATTCTGCAGAAGGAAAGCTAGAACAGCGGGGCATCCCACAGCTGTCCAGAGAGTAAGGAATGAGTGTCACCTGCTCTCAGGTTGTCTCTTGGCACAGCCTCCAAACCACCCCAAGGGATAGAGATTTATCTGCTTATTACCGAGGAAATCCCCCAGCTTTCTCATAACACGTTGCTCTGTTCAACTCACTCCAGGACTCTCTAGGCCTGGACATGACGCCAGGGGGTGCCCAGTGCGAGGGCACCCATGCTTGGTTGGTTCTGGGCTCACTTTTCCTGCAGAGCAGCCGCTACCCAGCGATGTCTCTGAATCAACCCCCACCTCACCTCTGCCAGCCCCACCTCATCTGGCTTTCCCCAGCCTCCCTCACCGTCTTCAGCAAAACCCTACCTCCCCAGCCTGCCCTGGGGGGCCACGCTCTCCCACTCCTTCCTTATTAGTGTGCATGAAAAGAAAAGGAATTTCTTTTGCAGTTTATCCTCTGAACAGCCTCCGAAAAGAGTTGAAGGACATGCTGCAAAGTGTGAAAA
Source organism: Macaca mulatta (assembly GCF_049350105.2). Classification (NCBI taxonomy): domain Eukaryota; kingdom Metazoa; phylum Chordata; class Mammalia; order Primates; family Cercopithecidae; genus Macaca; species Macaca mulatta. Next base: position 9,667,016 of record NC_133413.1, read on the forward strand.
AAACAGGGCCTGAGCTTGCCAAGAGGGCCCAAGTGGTTACTTTAATCATGTGGAACAGCCCCCTTTTCATGGAAAATTTTCTACTCCAACACCTGTGGCCATTAAAGGCGCCCTCGGCTCTTTTCTACCCTGGGTCCCAGGGGTCACTCTCCAGCCGAGGCTGGCTGCCAGCTCCGGTCATTACTCCTGTGCCCCTCCTCTCTGCCTTCCTCGGCCCTTCCCAGCCCAGCTCTGCTTCGCCCCAGGCCTGCTGGGTGCAGGCCTGCAGTCCTGCCTGGCTTCCCTCACCTCCCTGCAGTTTCTGAAACGAACACTTCAGCGAGACCAGGTTCCCCTCCTCCTGCACTGGTTGCTCTCTGAGGCTTCTTGGGACAGGTCTGTCTCTGTCCCTCTGCCGCCTCTGACTCTCTGCTTCCTCCAGAATCTTCTTAGGCAGGCTCACTTCCCCGGACCCTGGAGATGCTCCAGTGCCTTCCGTCCCCCAGGCTGAAGTGCCCTGTGCCTCCTCTCAACTCAGAGACAGGGAAGCCCTGGAGAAACAGCCCCACCAGCCCTCATTTGATCCGCTGTTCCTCTGCATGTCCAGTTTTCGTTTTCAGATTGTGTACGCTGATTTGGGTTTGCAATTGATAATCAGTGTGCTTGGGATAGTGCACAGCCCCCTCCCCACCATTCTTTGTTGAATAACTGGGATGCAGAAGAGTGAAGAGATTTCCTTAAAGTTCCACAGTGTCTGCCAAGACAGGGAAGGACTGGGAATAGATTGTGGAAGCCAGACCTCCCAAACGACTTGCCCCAGTTTTCTCTCCCCATCTCCTTACTTGCTCCCCTAGCCTTGCCTCCCCCATCACGCTGCAGACACAGTTCTTACTCAGGCCACTGGTGACCTCAGTGTCTCTAAATCCCGTAGACATTTTCTCTCCTCATCTTGTCTTCTTGGCGGTATTGGACACTGTCCCTTCCCTCCGCTGCTTGGGACATTCTCTTCCTCTGCTTCTGTGCGTCCTCCTGCTCCTTGTTTTCCTTACCACACAGGCCAGTTGTTCTTTGCAGGAAGCCTTTTCTCCAGTACTTGAAAGCTGGTGCTCCTCCGGGCTCAGGTCCGGGTTCTCTTCCCATTCTCGACTTTCTTCCTTTGCAAGCTCATCCTGACCTGCTGCTTCTACCACCATCCACGTGTCTCCAGCCCTGCGCTCTCCTGTGTGCTCCATTCACCTCCTTTCCGATGTCATTTGGATGCCACAAAGATGCCTCAAACATAATTTGCCTAGAACTGAATCCATGATATTCCTCAAGACTGCAGTGTTGCACAAGTCCACAGGCATCATTGAGCAAAGTGGGGCCCCACTCTTCACCCCAAACCTGCTCCCCTTGGTACTTCCGAACCCACTGAATAGGATCAACCAAACAGGGCTGCAGGCTGGAAATCTCAGAGTCATTCTCAATGCCTCCTTCTCTCTGTCCCCCTGCCAGATGCAATCTGTCCCCAGTCCCCGTCCTGTGCGAGCTGCCATCACCTCCGCACTCTAACGTTACTAAATGATATATCAGGTGATGAAAGTGGAAATGAGGACCAGGGACAGGTAGAGACTGACTACTGAGATAGTGACTTTCTAGCTCCCAATCTAGAATTTGGACTATATCCCTGCAGGAAAGTATGTCTAGGAAATTGCATCAAGTTAGGAAAATACACGTGGCAGTGAGTGCATCCTTACCCCAGCCAGGTGACGCAGACTGTACCACATTGCTCGGTATGGAAGCGGGCATCCAGTCATGGGAGGAGTTGACTTTTTGTGTCCAGAACTTTGTTTTCCTGTAAGGCTATTTAAATATGCAGGAGCAATTCAAAATATTGAAAGCCATATCTAAGTCAAGGGGAAAAAAGTAGGCACTTTCAAAATAATACGATTCCCCCTGATATTATTCAAGCGTGAAGCGGATTACCAGAGGGTGGTCCACACAGCTCATTTGTTTCTAGACTGCCCACAGTACCCAACATAATGCTTAGCACGCAGCAGCTTCCTGCAAGTACTTTGAGTAAGTGAATGTGTGCCTTCTAAAATATTTGGGACTCATTGGTCAAGTGCTGGAAAACAGCAAGCATGATTCAATGACAATCAGAGGAGACACTAAAGGTGACCCAATCTCTAAATTTCTCCTTGGCCCAGACTTCTCTTCTCTCTGCCAATTTAGTTCTTGCTAAAACAATACTTTTGTTAATGGCCCAGGAGGGAGTGGGCAGAGCTGGGCAGCTACAGAGGTGGGGACAGTGGGAGTGGGAGGGGAGCTCTCTACAGCCATGTTACTGGTACCTGGGCCCTCCATCTGGGCATCCCAAGTTTCAAGGTGACCTTACTAAAAAGTCTCAGGTCTCACTCCAAGTCAGAAATGGAATTTGAAACTCTCTGGGCTCCATTTTGCAGAAGAGTAAAGCGAGACCTAAAGGGAAGACGTGGCTGGGCGTGGTGGCTCACATCTGTAATCCTAGCATTTTGGGAGGCTGAGGTGGGCGGATCACCTGAGGTCAGGGGTTCAAGACCCGCCTGGCCAACATAGTGGAACCCCGTCTCTACTAAAAATACAAAAGTCAACTGGGTGTGGTGGCGGGCACCTGTAATGCCAGCTACTCTGGAGACTGAGGCAGGAGAATCACTCGAACCCATGAGGCGGAGGTTGCAGTGAGCCGAGATCATACCACTGTACTCCAGCCTGGGCGACAGAGTGAGACTCTGTCTCAAAAAAAAAGAAGAGGTGGTTTGCAAAAGACACCTAGGGAGTTAGCAGTAAAGCCAGAACTGGAACCCTGGTCTCCAGGTTCCTCCCCCAAGGATCCTTGCTCTATAACAAGTTGTCTCCTGGGATGGCAAGGGTGAATTCCTCAATCACAGAGACATTCCTGCAATAAAAACTGTATTAATTTACTAAAATAATATTAACACAGCAGAATAGAGATGGAGGATTCACACTTCTCCGTTTTAAAATTTACTCCAACCTTGTGGTCATTATAGCACCGCGGCACTGGTAAAAGGATAAACATATAGACCAGTGGAACAGAACTAAACCAGAATAAGCCAGACATAAACCCATACACCTATGGCCAATTGATTTTCAACAAAGCAGAGTCATAAAACACATGTACTGTGTAAACGGAAATTATGAACTGGCTGAACCCCAGAGGCCAGTCTAGCTGGCTGAGATTTTCCTCCTAACCAGATACATCCCTGCCTCCAAGGGACATGGTGGCTCATGCCTGTAATCCCAGCACTTTGGGAGGCCGAGGCAGGTGGATCACCCGAGGTCTGGAGTTCAAGACCAGCTTGACCAACATGGTGAAACCCCATCTCAACTTAAAATAGAGATTTCTAGTAGCCGCGCCACTTTCCTGCTTGGGTCACAGGTAGGGGTGTGGTGGGATGAGAAGGAGGCTGTCCCAAGACACTGAACCTCTGGGATTGCAGACAAAGTGCCTGTCGGCTGGCAGAGGACAGTTAGGAGGACAGGGCTGAAAGGCTGCAGCATTTGGTTAGGAGGCCCTGAGAACAAAGCCTAGGTCCAAATTAGACACGAGGAGCATCAAGACCCATGTCCCTTGTGGGGCTCAGGCATTGGTAGTATTCGCAGAAATGTCTGTGATGATGGAGGCAGGAAGTAGGTGGCACTGGATGGACCACCTATGAAGGGAAGCATCAGGGCCCTGTCATGGGCCGGATGTGAATGGGAGGATGGGAGGTTGAACTTGAGAGCAAACAGCATCATGGATGCCTGGAAGAACCTTGGAAAGTCATGTCCATGCATCTATCCAGCCAGCTTGGGTAGACAGGGCTGGTTCCTCACCCTAAACCACCAGCCATGTAATCATCAAGTTCACTGGATTATTCTTCTGCACTGGGTCCCAAGGTTGACCCCTCTGATCCCTCCCTCCCATGTCCTTTGAAACTGTGTTTTTAGGGCCCACTGCATCCTACTATAGACATCAGTGTTCATGTCTAAATTTCCTGCTGAGTCTAAGCCCCTTTTGGCCAGGATGAGTCTGACTCATCATTGTTTTCTGCCACTAAGCCTGGTACTGTGCCTTACCCTGAGAAGGTGCTCATGAGTTGTCCATTGCATGCATGACCATAGGGGACATGTTTTGTATGCCAACAAGCTTTCACTGGGGGAAGCACAGTCCAACCTCATGCAGTTCCCCTGGGGGCATTAAGCACGGAAGCCTCAGGGATGACATCCAACCTAGACTGGTCCAATTCCAGTTGTTTATACCCCCAACCCCAATTTGTAGTGATTGGTTCAGATGTGGGCAGGTGACCCGAGCAGAGCCAATCACAATCCTCCCACAAGATCTGGCTCATGAAGTCTAGAAGAGCCTGCCTTCCTTTTGGATCCTGAGCTGTGAAGACATGGCCCAGAGGCTCCCATGGTCCTATTTCTTATTATGTTTGTGAGCCTTTTATGAGAATCAAGATAGCCGCATAAGGTAAGCAAGGGCTGGGTCTGGAGAAAGAAGCAAACACTCGATGATGGTGTTGGACATTTCAGCCTTGCCCAGAGTCCTTATAGCCCAGACTGCTCAGTTTTAGGACCAGGGATTTTTCTCTTTTCCCACTCAGGTTGGCTTGAATTGGGTTTTTGATCCTCATACCTAAGAGTCTTGGGTCATCAGTGAGAGCACCCTAGTTTGAACCCCACCTGGTGGTAGAGGAAATCTCTGGCAGATCTTGGGGAGAACAGGAAGAACTTGGTGTGATGCAGCCCTTGTGGTCTGCCATAATCTCAGGTTAATTTAAAAACAGGGCACCTGGAGGAAGCCAAGAAATTCTTAGGAGCTGGGAGTCAACGATAAGCAAAATGGCTGGAGAAGAGTGATGAAATTAGCCTCAGTTGTTGGCAGTGAGGGGTTGACGGGGTAGAGATGGGGAGCATAGGAGGGCTGAAAGGGGGAGGGAGACAGCCTTGACTTGCATGGAAAGTCTAAAAATGCAAAAATTAGTTGGGCGTGATGGCAGGCGCCTGTAATCCCAGCTACTTAGGAGGCTGAGGCATGAGAATTGCTTGAACCCAGGAGGTAGAAGTTGCAGTGAGCCAAGATCATTCCACTGCACTCCAGCCTGGGTGACAGAGCGAGACTCCATCTCAAAAAAAAAAAAAAAAAAAAAAAAGAAGTGAGGAGAGGCTACTATAACCACAGTGTGTGGTCATTATTAGATATTAGATTACATATGAATTATTAGATGTGTCTGGCATGCAGAAGATACTTAGGAAACCATAGCTATTGCTACTACCCATAATTTCTGGATTACACAGAGAAGGGATGCTAATGCCCTCTCCTTCCCATGGCAATAATTTTGTCTCCTGTTCTGATTGAGAAGGTTGAGGTGTCTGGAATGTGGATTAGCAGATGGTCCCATAGAGGGTGTCTTCTGTTTATGGGAGAGTCCCTCCAGTTCTGCATATGTTTAGTGAACATGCATTGATTGAGTGGCACCCCACCTTGCTGCTGATACATTATTTAAAAAGCAAACTCTTTGTTTTGGTATTTAGAAGCATATTTTGATTCTATGTAAACAGTTATGTAACCACTTGTTTTTATAGTAAACCATACATAGTTAGGGGCTACATATTTTCAGTCTAATTAAACAAATTCAAAAGATATTTACTAAGTGCCAACTCTGTGCCAAGGCTGGACCAGGCCCTGCAGCTGGAGATGGACGGGGGTGTTTCACTGGGAAGATTACCATAAAGAAGAGAGATGAGAGTGATCACTACAGCACAGGGTGTGTTAAAGGGAGAACAGATATTTTTTGAGTGTTGTGGAAGCATAGGAAGGAGGAATTAATTCCTCTTGGGGAAAGCGAAGAGGAATAGCAGCAAGGCGGATCTGACATGTAAGGGTGTGAACGCCCCTAAGGGGCAGGGGTGTTCCAGACACTGTGGGTAAACCTGCAGAGCGGCCTCCTGTGGCTTCTGCTTGGGCTTGGTGGGGAGGAGAGGAGAAAGTAAGGCTGGAGAGGCAGGTGGGCTGTGAATGCTGAGGCTGGACCTTGACAGGAAGAAGCCCTGAAGTGTTTTAATCAGGATCTGAGGTGATGGAGTGGCATTCTGGAAAGATCCCTTAGGCAACAGTGGGAAGAATGAAGCAGACAGAGGCAGGTTGGGGCTGAAAGAGTAGCAGGGGCTGTTGAAATAGCCCAGAGGAGCTGCAGTGATGGCCTGAGCCGGGGCAGCAGTTGTGGGGATTTCTTGGGGGCTTTGGATGGAAAATTGACAGAAGGTGGCTGGAGGTCAGACCTGAGGCTCCAGGGCAGTAAGGATGGCTCCCAGGCTTTGGGCTCCAGTGACTTGGGGAACACAGTTGGAATATTGTGAGCGTTTCGTTGACTTCACCAGAGGCATGTGAGCCCTCTGTCTTCTCCTGAGCCTCAAGAAGTCTGGGAGAGGAGGAAATAGGGGAGGGAGGGCATGGGAACCTGGCAGGGTAGGAAAAGCCAGCCTGCCTATTCTGGTCAGACCTCACCACTCCCCGATTTCCCGGCAGACACGGAGAACAGGAGCACTGGGCTGGGCACAGGAGTGGGGCCTCTACGGACAGTGGTTTCAGCAAGAGAAGCCTCCTCCTGAAGCAGCCCCGGGAGCCGTCCTCTGGGGAAGCAGATGGTCCAGGAAGCAAGAGGAGGGAACAGAGCCTCGTACACAGGTGTCAGAGGATCCTAAGAACGTTCTGGACTGGCAGCTGCTTTCTCTACAGGTTTTCATGGGCTCAGCGGCTGCCTGGGTGGGACGCTGATCCTGGCTCACTTTCAGGCATCGAGGAGACTGACAATCTCCTCATCTTATCCACGTTCTCCCTCCAAATTCATTAAGTTAAACACACACATGCACGCGCGTGCACACACATACACATACACTGAGATGTTTCAAATGTGCTAAGCTAGGCAATATATTTATATATTGTAAAGGGATTCTATTCTCTAAGAACTAAAAGCAATACTCTAAAAGCTCCAATTACAACTTACTTTTAAACTTAATGTTTGATTATGTCCTTTTGTGCTTGTCCTCTCATTGTGCTGGTCTCTGATTTTGTGCCTGTCCTCTGATTTTCCTTCACAGATGAACATAACCGGCCAGCCAAGCTTCACTTCCGCTTCAAGCTGATCTCCCACTTGTGTCTTCTTGTCTCTATTGAACTAAGTTCCTGAGACCTAATCCTTCCCATCACTAGTATCAGTGCTTTTATTTTTGTTTTCTACTTAGTTGGATAACATAGTGAAGGAAAATGTGCTAATATAATAGAAATAATTGCATTAATAAGCCTGGTAAAGCGTCAGAGGCAGTGAGAGCCATGGCCAGAGCCAAGCTGCTGGCAGCTAGGCAGCACCACCATACAAAAGCTCAAAAATTTCTTTCAAGAAATGCCATACGGCTGGGTGCAGTGGCTCATGCCTGTAATCCCAACACTTTGGGAGGCCTAGACGGGTAGATCACTTGAGGTCAGGAGTTCAAGACCAGCCTGGGTAATATGGTGAAACCCCGTCTCTACTAAAAATACAAAAATTAGTCGGCGTAGTGGTGCACACCTGTAATCCCAGCTGCTCACGAGGGTGAGGCAGCAGAATCGCTTGAACCTAGGAGGCGGAAGTTGCAGTGAGCTGAGATCATGCCACTGCACTCCAGCCTGGGCGACAGAGTGATATTCCATCTAAAAAAAAAAGAGAGAGTTCATAATGTCTGCGTGTGAAGGTGTAAGCTATATGACAGTTAAATACATAAAAGTGAGGACCGTGTGGCTTTAATTCACAGATTTATTATTGTAAAACCTCTCTTGTATTTCTTCACTTTAAAGAAACATGAATAAAATATACAGCACTCTCACTGGTGCAATTCCTCAGAGATTCCTTTGCCCCATTGGGATCGGTCAACGGGTAGAGAAGGAGAAACAGAGGAAGGGATAGAAGTGACACACGGAGAGACAGAAGGTAAAAAACAATGGGAGAAACAGAAAAAAACTTTTTTAAAAGCTATCATTAATATACTTTGAATGCTAAGATATTGCCTTACTGAAATGAGACTAGGAAATTATGAAAAAACAATAACCAGAGAACAAAAAGGAGTTCTTGGAAATAAAAATAAAGCAGAAAAAAAGGATTTTACAGGGAAAATAGATAAAGAATGAGACATTTGGAGTATCAATTTAGGATGTCTAATATCCAATTAATAGAATTTCTAGCAGTGGAAAAAGAAGAGATGGGGAAGGGTAGAAATTAGCTAAGAAATAATAAATGGATTTTTTTCTAGAATTGAGGGAGATGAGTTTCCAGATTGACAGAACCTGTTGATTGTCCAGGACAGTAAATGGGAAAGACACATAGTAAGTAATATTGTCGCAAAATTTTTCCAGCAACAGGGATAGAGAGAAGTTCCTTAGAGCTCCCTATGAAAAAATAAGACAGGTCCCATACAAAGCTTCCGGAATCGGATGGTGTCAGATTTCCCAATAACACAGGGTAAGTTAGAAGACGACAGAGCAGTCCTTTTAAAACACTAAGAAAAAATAATTTCCAACCCAGAATTCAGTACCTTACCACATAAAAAATGTACTCTTTCTCAGGAAGGCACTGAAGGTGTTCCAGCAAGACAAAGCAGTAAATGTAAAAAAGTAGAGGACACGAGCTGTAGGAAACAGGCTTACAGAAAGTTTTGTCTCAGAATAATCACCAATTACTATTTTACTCAAATATCATCACGATAATGGAAGGATGAGGGAGGAGCTGTGAAGGAGAGTGCAGTGTAACGTTGCTAAGTTCTCTTTTGCCATTCGAAGAAGCCACGAGACCATGTCTAAAATTGGTAAGTGATGACATAGCCACATAAGCAAATTATTCAGAAATATACAGGCAAATACCAGAAGCAGCAGCTGGGAATGGATGCTGGTTTGGTTACCTCTGGTGAGCACAGCTGGGCAGAGAAGGCGCTGGGAGGAGAACTGGGAAGTGGTAGGCAGGAAACCAGTTTCTAGTTGTTGCTGTTACATATTCTTTTAATATGAATTGATTTAAAATACAAAAACTATGTGCACATATTACTTTGATAAAAATGTTTAAAGAAATTTCTGTGAAAAATCAATGAACCAAGTACACCTGTGAGCCATTACTAATATGGTCACACAAGCATCATCCAAGTGGCATGGACAGAGCCATACGCAATTTCTGCCTAGCCCCACACCACCGTCCCCCTACACCTTCCTTCCCAACCCCACACTCCCACCTCTGCACCCTGCCCATCCCATCCACTCTCAAGCTGCACCCGGAGGCTCAGCCCCCGTCCCCACCCTCCCTGGCACTCAGCCAGTGCTGGACCTGGCAGGACCACCCCTCCCCCGCCCTGCCTGTGGCTGCTGGGATCCCTGTCGCCCTGGGACTCAGCTGACAGCGGACGGACAATGGTATTTCCCATCAGCCTGGGTATCAGGAGCCGGCCTTATCCAGTGGTGTTTTTCTATTAGTCTAACACCCCATTGTCCACTCCTTATCACTAAAATGTTGATGTCATGCCTGGCTTGGAAGTGGTTTCTGCTGCTCCGCCCTGGGACAGCTTCACTTTAATTGGGGGCGGGGGAGGAGGAGGGGTGGAGAAGCCCATTTATCAGAATTCTCATGAGAATTCACCCCGTTCCTCCTTTCAATCTTTCAATCGGGGCCACAAAGGGCGCCTGGTGGGGTGGGTTCCTTGCTGCGATTCCTGGTCTTTCTCTCTTTCCTGAGTAGGTGCGCTGGGTCTCAACCCCGGTGGCCACCCTCAGAGCTGAAATATCGAGGTGGGCGCAAGGACTGGGGGACACTTTCATCCCACCATGCTTTGGGCTGGGGATTTTGGGGACCTGCTTTATCCTTTTGGTAGGTGGAGAGCTCTGGGTGCGTGGGGCACGACTTTTCCTTCTTTGAATCTTCTCCAGCCCCTGACGGCCCCAGCAAGGACCACTCTTAGTAGGCGCTCCCTAGATATGTGACGGGCTAATGGGAATGGCAGTCAGTCAGAAGGTCCAGTCTGAGAACAGATAGAAAATGTGAGGCCCATCTTCATCTCCATTCTCCTAAACCCCACCGCATTGCGTCAGCTCTTAAGGGAAGTCTTAGAAATACACTCTGTGCCTTCCCCACGTGCCCTGTCCTTCTGTCCTTCTCTGATTCTGTTTGTTCGTAGTGGAGGTCAGCGCACAGGGAGACAGCGTGCATGCCTGGTGCACGCGCAGGTGCGAGTGTGTGTGTGTTAGAGGTGCAGTTGGTGTACAGCCCCCCAGGGAAGCTGGTTAAGAGAGGACGCAGTGCACTCTGGGGTAGGGTAGGCTTGGCTGTGGTTTGCTCAGGCAAATTGCTTTACTTTTCCAAGACCTGGCTTCCCTGTCTGTTAAACAGGTACCACAAGGCAGCTTCCCAGGGGCTTGCGGTGAAGGCTGAAATGAAACGATTGAGGTGCTTAGCATGGTGCCTGGCACGTAGTAGGCACGCAGGAAATGGCAGCTATTACTGGTACAGCTTTCTGTGGGCTTTGACTGAAAGCCCAGTTTGGGAACTGGTGAGCACGGCAGAGTGCCATTCTCCTGGCACTCTTCCTTGAAGAGCTGGGACAGGGAGGCTGAGGTCCCCTCCGGCTGGGCCAGCCTATGTGGAAAAAGCAAGTTTGCTGGGCCTCAAGTTCTTGCCTCAACTTTAAAAAGCAAATAAGTGCACACCATAAGCATTTGGAGGCTGCTGTTTTCTATGGAGTCAACATGTATAGACCATGAGTATATTCTGGAGTGCTCAAGATAGAATGCAATTTGGGACACAGATGGCAAGCGCAATTTGAAGGTGCATTTTGCCTGTGCAAAGTGGCCACACCACGTTAATCTAATTTAACACACACACAAACTCTGCAAGCAGGTTCTGTTCTCTGCAAGAGGGTGAGAGGCTCAAGACCAGTCTGATGACACATAGAATGTGGCCGTGCTCTCCAGCCGCCCAGCCTCCAGCCGCTTGCCCCATGTCTTACAGAGGAGCTGCTTACACTGCTGTGGAAGCCCACCCTAGAATAATGACCAGCACAGCCCCTGAGGGTCAGGGGCCACATGCGAACACCATCTCATTTGGTTCTCACCAGACCCTGCGAAACACATCAGGGAGGAATCCTTATGTCTGAGCAGAGGAAGCTATAGGGGCTCATAGAGAGCTAGAATGCAAGCCTAGGCCTTCTGAGTCCAAATCCAGGCCTTTTCCATGACTTCAAGTGACAGCAGATAAAGCACTTGACTTTGTCTCTGAAACACACATTCCTGGGAAGAAAAGAGGCCTAAAAACGAGAGCAGGGTCTGTCTGCTTTGTCCCCGTGTTTACTGTGTGATCTTCATTCCTCAGGGTCTTGCCGGGTTCTCGTGAGTACTGCAGTCCTTGGGGATCTTGGCCCAGAGCCCAGGACTAAGGTGGCCAGCAGTCCAGAATAGGGGTATGCTACCTTGTCCCTGGTTCCAGACAGCATGACACCCCTCTTCTCCTTCCTGATAGGATTGTTCTGGAAATTCCAAAGGTTAAAATTGGGAAATGAGAGGGAGGCAGGAATACTGTGTGTGACCTGGATAGGAAGGGACAGTGCTTTTCAGGGGGCAACTTTAAGCAATGTAAATTCTCTTACCCTAAGGGACTTGGAGGGTTTCCAAAGGTCTCAACTCTCTCCTCTGTGGATGGGGTAAAATCCCACCGATGAGCCTTCCATCTGTCCTAATTTAAGGTGCAAATATTTCTGGCAGGCCAACGCACAAATTCATGAAACACTTCAGCATGAGTGAGCAACTCACACACCCTCTTCTGAGAGTGCCAGGTGCAGACCAAAGATGCTGAGGGGAGAACACACAAGGCCCAAGAGGAAAGGGTGTACAAACAGAAAACAGTTCTTGACAGTTTTCCAGATCTGCCACCTTTTTTGTTGTTGTCGTTGTTGTTGAAGTGTGGGATTTTCTCTCCTCTCAAGTTTATGTCTAGAACACGCGTTCCATCGGTTGGATCCTTGGGTTTAAGGCAGCGTTTCCAGGGTGCCTCTTTGCTTAACTAAGCACTGACACTCCTTAAGCTTCAGTGATCTCAGTGTCTGATTTCCAGGGTGTTGGAGGGTCTGGCTGGGTTTTCTGGAAAATTCTTATATACATTGAAATGTCCTCTCCCTTCCCAGAACAAACAGCTTGTTTAGCATTATCAGAGCCCCTTGGCTTTACAAAACCCACATTAGCATACAATGCTCAGCTCCTCTTTTTAATTGTCCCCTTTCTCCTTTCTCCCTCCCTTCTATCCTGTCTTTCACCTTTCTCTCCTTTCTCCCTTGGGATTTGCAATTTTGTTTGTGAAATAATGACTCACTCCAGTAATCAATGACCTGGACTTAGAGGTCATTGACGTATTCTTCCTTGACTATTCACCTAAATCAGCACCTCCTTCCCAGTTTGTATCTTTCACCAAACCCTTACTAGCATTTGCTATGCTGTGCGATGATGATTTGTGCCTTTCTTGTCTCTAATACCAGATCTAAGCCCCAAGGGGCAGGGACTGTCACTCTTGTTCCACCGTATTCCGTGTCTGGGCATGGTGGCCAGCACACAGAGGTGTTTAGTAAACACAGGGTGAATGAATTAATACCGGGATAAAGACCAGTGTGGTCTGCAAAGACCAGTGATTGCGGGGAGGATGGACTGTGCCCTGAGTTTTCCAGGCAGACCTCAACGATGAGAAGTGACAGGGTTTGAATCCAAGCGGGGAGGCTACCCTGGACTCAGAAAACAGGGGTTTGTCTTTCTCACATCTCAGCTTCCGAGATCAGGAGCCAGAGACATGTTGGAGACTTTTAAGAGAAGAGCAGGAGAGGAGGCTGAGGAAGAAAAACCACGTGCCAGGCCTGGACAGGGGAGAGGGGAGTCGCCCCCCGGCTCTTCCCTGGCTCATGTGCTGTTTCTGTCTCTGCAGCCCCAGTGAGCTCCTGCCAGGCTCTGTGAGGGAGCAGTGCACGAGCATGCCATCCTCCTCGGTGACCAGGTCAGAACCCAGGCATGCCATGTCTGGGCCCTGGGCAGGTAGGCAACACCAGGCAGCGTCTCAGGAGGGAAGGTGGTGAGGGGAACAGCATGCAAGCAGCCAGAGAGCCTCACGATGAACCACTCTTCACGCTGGAGCCGTGGGCTTCCCAGTTTGCCTCCGTAGCAGAACCAGAGGAGGACCTGGTCCCCAGGAGGTGGCTGCCCAAGCCTGAGGCTGCTGCCTCAGTCAAAGGGGCTGGAGCTGAGACCCCCAGGCTGCCCTGGGGTGGCAGCGAGGAGCCCAACCTCCGCCTGAACCCGCTTTCAAGGAAGGGAAGACTTAGTTGAGCTCCTGGTGCCCCAGCCATTCACCCTGCAGCACCTTTGTTCACACCACAAACACCCACGGAGGAAGCCGAGTTCCGACAACCCACCCCCCATAGCCCCATTTTTCCGCAGGGGAAGGGACACTGGGGCTGGTTAGGAACTTGCTGGAGAAAGTGGGATGTGCCAGGCTGCTCTCAGGCCCAGCCTCCCAGCATGGTTCCAGACACAAGGCCCTGGCCCGGCCCTGGGCGGCTACTCCCGGCCGGGGTTCTCCCCTCGCCTAGCACTTCCTCTGCGCTTCCTCAGCGTCTTCCTCGTCCCTGTGGCTCCCCTCCCTGGCTCCGGGGGTCTGCCGCTGCAGCTGGCCTCCCCTTTATCTTGTCTCCCCGTTTCCAGGGCTATCAGTCATTATCTAGTGTGATCCACCCTGGCCGGGGCACAGGAAGCCGGCCTGCAACGCTTCTCTTTATTCTCCATTCTTTTCCTTCTCCAGAGACAAAAGCAAAAACAGCCTGTTAACAGATCCGCCATTTCCCTTGGCTCCTTGACTCCCATTTCCCACTCTCATTTTTTTTTCACAGGCTCCAGTGTTCCACGGTCAGGCTGTCCTCTGGAGCCACTGCCGCTCGGGCCTGAGGGCCCAGGCCTGCCACTTCCTCCTGGCCTGTCTGCCCAGGAGCCAGCACCGGCACCAACAGGCCCAAGGCTGTCTCCTTGGCCAAGCCGAAGCCGCCGGCTCCCTCTTATCCTCTGCAGATCAGCCCAGCCAGTTGGAAGGGGCCGGCAAGCCGTCTGGCTGTCTGAGCCAGGACGGTTGGCGGGTGCTCTGGCCTTCCTCATTAGCGGGGTCTCCACTGCCCTTCCTCTCGCGGGCCAGGCTGTGGCTCCGATTATAGCTACTGGAGGGTTTTTTGGTCAAAGAGCATCATGCTTCTATTTATTATTTCACCATTCACTCAGATGTTCCCTGAGCACTTCCTATGCTGCTGCTGGAGCCCAGGGATCAGCCAAATATGACCTCTGGCCCCAGACAGCAGATCCTCTGTGGAGAGTGAGGAGGTTGCTGGGCTGAATCAAAGCAGCTTTTATGCACAGTGGAAGTTGCTACGTGCAAAGAGATGGGGGGAACCAAGTGCTCTGAGGTGCAGAGGAGGCGGAGACCATGTCAACAAGGAGAGCTTGCGGTTCTCAGCCCTTCTCCCTGCCAGGCGCTGGGCTGAGCACTTCACATTGCTGTCTCATGGAATCCTAGAGGTAAGCCACGGGATAGACACAATGATCATTAGCACCATTTACAGATGAAGAGACTGAAGCTTAGAGTTAAGTGATCGACAGTGACTACAATGCCTGGAATCATAGCCAGAGGCCCACGTGCCTTGAAGCCCCATTTCAAATGTTGCCCTCCTAGTATCTCCACCCACTCCCCCAGTCCCTGGGGCTGCAGAGCATGCTGGACAGAGCTGGGGACCGGGTGGTGGGCGGGTCTCTGGCTCAAGGTACTTTGTCATATTGCATCTGGGTTTTCCTGTCTCCTAGGTTTGTTGTGGGTTTTAAAGGAACAAGGGCCTCCAGTGTGCTCAGCACAGTGACTGGCACAGAATACATGCTCCGTAAACTTTAGCCATAGTTATTTTTGTAGTGATTGTCACTACTACAGGAAGCTTATCGGGAGGTGCTTTGCAGAAGAGTGGCATAGGAAGCTGATGGTCTGGGCTGATGCGTCTCTTGCATCAATTTTCGCTTTCCTCGTGCATGCATCCTCTCAGGCTGGAGGCACCAAGCTGTGCACAGCCCAGAGTGTGCTCTGCCATTTCTGTCTCAGGGTCAGCCCGAGTTCTCCCCAGTACTCACAATCTGTTCATTTCAAAATCATCTGGGCCCTTAAGAAGTCTAAGAGTCCCTTCTTTTGTGATTATCCAACTTTATTTTTTTAATTAAAATTGTAATAAAATATACAGAACCTAGTTACAAGTTACCATTGTAACCATTTTTAAGTGTTCAGTTGAGTGGCATTAAGAATATCTACACTGCTATGCAACCATCACCACCATCCATCTCCAGAACTTTTTTCAATATCCTCGACTAAAACTCTGCATCCATTAAACATGAAGTCCCATTTCTCTTCCCCTGCAGCCCCTGGCAACCCCCATTCTACTTTCCGTCTCTATGTATTTGACTCCTCTGGGTGCCCCATATAAACAGAATCATACAGTGTTTGTCTTTTTGTGACTGGCTTATTTCACTTAGCATGATGTCCTCAAGGTTCACCCGTGTTGTCACATGTGTCAGAACTTCCTTGTTTTTGAGGCTGAATAATAATCCACTTGATGGATGGACCACATTTGGTTTATCCTCCATCTGTCGATGGCCACCTGGGTTGCTTCCGCCTTTTGGCTATTGAGAATAATGCATATATGTGTATATATATGTATATATGTACATATATATACACACACACCAAATGTACTCAATATATCTACTTCAACATCCACAACTATAATTGGTGGATCAAATGGCAATATTATGTTTAATTTTTTAATTTTTCTTTTTTCACTGATACATAATATATGTACATATTTGTGGGGTACATGTGATATTTTGTTACATGCATAGAAGGTGAAACAATCAATTCAGGGTATTTAGGCTATCCATCACCTTCAGTATTTATCATTTCTGTGCATTAGGAACATTTCAAGTCCTCTCTTTTAGCTATTTTAGAATATACAATACATTGTTTTAACTGTAGTTATCCTACTCTGCTATCAACATTAGATCTTATTTCTTATTTCTAACTGAATGTTTGTACCCATTAACCAGCCTCTCTTTATCACCCCCTTCCAACATGCCCTTCCCAGCCTCTCTACCTCCATGAGGTCAACATTTTTATCTCCCATATATGAGTGAGATCCTGCAATATTTGTCTTTCTCTGCCTGGCTTATCTCACTTAATATAATGACCCCCAGTTCCATTCATGTTGCTGCAGATGACATGATTTCATTCTTCTAATGATCATGTAATATTCATATATATATATATATATATATATATATATATATATATATATATATATATATAAACATTTTCTTCATTCATTCATCTGTTGGTGGACACTTGGGTTGACTCCATATGTTTGCTATTCTGACTAGTGCTACAAGAAACACGGGAGTGCAGGTCTTTTATACTAATACTAATTTCCTTTCATTTGAATAAAAACCCAGTAGAGGGACTGCTGGATCATATGGTAGTTCTATTTTTAGTTTTTTGAAAACTCTCCATACTGTTTTCCATAGGGGCTGTACTAATTTACATTCCCACCAACAGTGTATAAGAGTTCCTTTTCTCCACATCTTCTCCAGCATCTGTTATTTTGTCTTTTTAGTAATAGCTATTCTAACTGAGATAAGATGCTATTTCATTGTGGTTTTGATTGGCATTTCCCTGATGATTAGTGATGTTGAGCATTTTTTCATATACCTGTTGACCATTTGTTTGTCTTCTTTTGAGAAATGGCTATTCAAGTCCTTTGGTCATTTTTAATGGGATAATTTGTTTTTTTTTGTTTGTTTGTTTTTTGTTTTTTTTTTTAACTGTTGAGTTGTTTAAGTTCCTTATATATTTTGGATATTAGTCCCTTATTGAATGAAGAGTTTGCAAATATTTTCTCTTTACTCTGTTGATTGTTTGCTTTGCTGTGCAGAAAGGTTTTAGTTTAATATAGTCTCATTTGTCTATTTTGGTCTTTGTTGCCTATGCTTTTGAGGTCTTAGTCAGAAAATCTTTGCTTAGACCAATGTCCTGAAGTGTTTCCCCTGTGTTTTCTTCTACTTTTATACTTTTGGGTCTTACTTTTAAATCTTTAATCCATCTTCAGTTGCTTTAAGATATAGGGCTCCAGTTTCATTCTTCTGTGTATGGATGTCCCATTTTCCCAGTACCATTTATTGGAGAAAGTGTCCTTTCCCTGATGTATGTTCTTGGTGCTTTAGTCAAAAATCAGTTGGCTATAAATAAGTGGATTTATTTCTGGGTTCTCTATTATGTTCCATTTGTCTATGTGTTTGTTTTTACATCAATACCATGCTGTTTTGATTACTATATCCTTGTAATGTTTTTTGAAGTCAGATGGTGTGATGCCTCTAGCTTTGTTCTTTTTGCTCAGGATTGCCTTGGCTATTTGCACTCTTTTTTGGTGCCATATGAATTTCAGGGTTTCTTTTCCATTACTGTGAAAAATCATATTGGTATTTTGATAGGGATTGCACTGAATCTGTAGATTGCTTTGGGTAGTATGGCAATTGTAACAATCTTAATTCTTCTGATCCATGAGCATGGGATGTCTTTCCATTTGCTTGTATCCTCTTTGATTTCTTTCACCAGTGTTTTGTAGTTTTCCTTGTAGAGGCCTTTCATTTCTTTGGTTAAGTTTATTCCTAGGCTTTTCCTTTTTGGTAGCTATTGTAAATGGAATTGCCTTCTTGATTTCTTTTTCAGAGTGTTTGCTGTTGGCATATAAAAATACTACTGATTTTTGTGTGTTGACTTTATATCCTGCAATTTTACTGAATTTATTTAACAGCTCTAACAAGATTTTGGTAGTCTTTAAGTGTTTCTAGATATAAGATCTAGATATGAGATATAAGATTTTTCTAGATATAAGATATAAAATTTTTTTGATGAACTATTTCATAGCAGTTTTTTGTTTCACTGTAGTTGTATCATTTCACAGTCCTATCAACAGTGCACAAGGTTCCAGTTTCTCTCCACATCCTTGCCAGCACTTGTTATTTTCTGTTTTTCTTGAAAACAACCATCCAGATGTGTGTGAAGTGGGATCCAGCTGCATTTTAATACTTCTACTGATGAAGGTCTCACAGCCTCAGAAAACCATTTATTATTTATGGGACACAAATCTGATTGTTAGAAAGTTCTTATACTGAGTTGAAATCATTGTGTATCCTTTAATTACAATCCTGGCCTGGCCCTGGGAATCAGCCCATCTAAATCTGTTTCCTCTTCCTCGGGATATCCCTTCAGCAGGTTGGAGCATCCACTGCCCATGCAGTCAGTGTACAGACCCTGCTTGCTGGTCCCCTCAGTGCCTGCTGGCCCCACCCTCATCCTGCAGGACACTAGCCACAGGGTCTGGCACATCCATGCTGACTGCCTGCAGCTCCAGTCTCTGAGTGGGCACAGACGCCAACAAGAAAGGGGGGTACCATTCCTTTTCTCAGAGAGGGTGAGTTATTGGAGGGAAACTCTGGCTCTCTGAGGAGTTAAATCATCCCTTGACTCAGACAAGAGCCCTTTGCTCCATGGGAGAGCATTACTCATCCCGGCACCCCCGGGACCAGGCTCTGTGTCAGGGGAAAGCACGGCTCCCATTATCCTTGCTCAGAAACTCATAAATCATCCTTATTAGAATTTCAGCTCTTCAAATAGACATGAAACAGCTGGCCAAAACTGGGTCTCTTGAGTGCTTCTGGGGAGCAGGAGGGGATGCCTCAGGGGATCAGGGGAGCTGGCCCTTAATCCCCAGATGCCAGGACAACTCTCACAATGCTGGTCCACGTGAGACAGAAGGACTGAAGGTCCAGTGTCCCCAGGACTCAAATGACCATGGAAGGGGAACTAGGAGAGCCCAAATGTGGCTGTGGCTGCCATGCTGTGTTTATGGTGGCTGCCTTTCCTCTGGACCAGTGCTTGGCCACCGCCTGAGCTTAATATTTCATTAACAAATGTTGTTGCAAACCTCTGCCCTGAAGTCATGTGGTTCTCTCTCTGTTCCTCACCTTCATCTGTAAAAGGAAAGAATTAGACTGGACAGTCACTAGAGCTGCTTCCAGCTCTACCATTCCATGACTTCTCCTCTTGCAGAAGTGCAAAAGCTCCATGTGGATTGACCACAGTTGAAGTTCCAGCTGGTGCTGAGGTTCATTTGACCATTTTAATTGCAGCAGTAGGGACCAATATTGACCACACTGGAATTTCTATAAACAGTAAAGATAGCACCAGATTTATAAACAGTTTAAGGAATCAACCTGCTATGTTTTATAATAGAGGCACAGCCAGATTCACGGATAGATAAGAGCCTTTCTCCGACAGTGCGAGGGCACGTGCTTAGTGTCTGGGTAGGAGGATGCTGAACTTCTGATGGGAGATGGAGCTAGCTGTCATGCTGACACCATTGCAGGAAGGTTGAAAACAATGCTGCCCCCAGCACGTCTTATCCATGTGCGAGGTGGTTTAGCTGGTTTGGTTATGGATGAGTATTTAAGACCTCTAGATTACATTCTTACAGCTGCAGATTGACCTCACCACAAATACTGGTTTGCTGGTCCCTAACTGGGAGCTGTAGGCCCCTTAATTTCCTAAGGGGTGATAATAGCACAAATCCATTTCAACCACTTGATCAATAGTGTCTACCAATGGGCCTGGGAATGTGAGATGATAGAAGGGAAAACTACAAAATTAGGAGCCAGAATGCTTGCATGCTCACCCTAGCAGTACGCCTCACCAGCTAGGTGACCTGGCAAACACAGTGATAGACATGCTGTCCTTCTCTGCCCAGCACCTGCCATGAGATCCTGGATCACTCATCACATCCCAAGCTTGGCCAGCCATTGGTGTACCAGCCACTGTCTCAGGAGGTAGAGTCAATGATTAGCCAACAGGACCATTAGTGCCCTTCCCTGGGATGAATGATATAGGCTGTTGGCAGCGGGAAGTTCCTACTGGGATTGTGAAAATGACAATAGGAGTCTAGAACTGTCATTAATTTCTTTCTTCTCTGTATGGAGAAAGCTTGCCAGCCACAGAAGGCAATGAGGTCAACAGCCAAAGGGAGTGAGAGCCAGGAAATGAGTTGATGAGACAGAACAAGCTCTGGAAACCTCCTTTGAGTCTCAGTATCACCCAAGGTCCCAAATATTTCACTGTTACTTATCCTGGTCTGAATTGGGGTGTGTCCCTTGAAACTAAAGGAGATGTGATGCAAAAGCCCACTTCGCTACTAAGGCCTCGTAAAATATAGGCAATGATATAGGTGACTGCTGAGCTCTTCCAGTGCAGGGATTCTATGTTACCTATGAGAAGTGAGAAGTCATTGTTTAGCTCACTTAAAACACTTTCAATGAAACCCAAAACCCAGGCTTTTTATTCCCCTTAAAATCCTGATATTGAGTTCGATGGGAGGAAAGGTTGGGAGTTCACAGTCGTTGAGTGCTTCCTATGTGCCAAGAACTGTAGACATGTTTTTTCATTTACTATTCACCATGGCTCTTTGAGGTATGTGTCAGCTCTCCATTTCGCAGATGAGAAAACTGAGGCTCTGTGAGGTTATGCAACTTGCCCAAGGCCATAGAGTTAGTGAGCACCGAGACAGTTTTTGAATCCAGATCTGGATTCTCTTCCTTATAGGGGATCAGGATTTTAGCCACAAATGATCCCCTCAGCATTGTTATGTTGGTAAGAGGTGGGCTTGCTGAAGAGTGCTCTGGGCTGATTCTTCTATGTAGCTTATGTTGTTTGACTAATCCTTACAATCATTGTGCAAGATATTATTATCTGCACTTTACAGGTGGCAAGAGCAGAGGCTTAAAGAACCAAAATAACTTGCTCTGCTGTGAAATGATTTCAAAGTCCACATGCACTCTGATACCCCATGGAGTGCTGGCAGGGCCTGAAGGCATGGCATTCTTGATCAGCAGAAGACTTCCCAACCCAAGGCATAGCCGTGTCCAACCTCTGGAGGTGAGCCCTTTCCGAAAGCCCGGCCTGGGGTGGCGTTTGCACCGCTGGAGCTGGGAGACCTGGAAGACAACTTTAGCCCCGCCTTTGGCCACTGCTCTCTCATGCCTCATGACATTGACAATGGTCAGTCATGTAAACATAACACCTTAAAAATGCCAAGAAAGGCAGTACTTTGGGAAATACGTCCAGAGAGTTGTAGCCTTTCTGTCCCTCACAGCCAAAGGGTTAGAACCACCATGACTGCACAAGGTCCTTGAAATCTTAGAGTGGCCTATGAAAGATGGATCCAAATGTCACGCTTGGGGTCTGTGGGCTAAAAACTCAGTTATCCAATGCCCCTCGGCAGAGCTTCCTGTGGAGCTATCCAAGGTCCTGCAACTGCTTTGACCTGTGCTCTGATTCATCTGTTGACTCCATTATTCTACCTTTGTCCTTGGCCTGCGGCCTTTCCTGACTTTAGTCCTCATCACACCTGGCCTGTCACATCACACTGTCCTCTTTCATTTACTTCCTAGGACCTGAGCTCACTCGATGCAGTCCACGATGACCTTGAATCTCACTCTTCAAGCTGGTCAAGGCTCACTCTTAGCTACCACTGTCCCTGCTGATAACCAGCTGACCCAATCCTCCAGCACTGCGTGCTCCACCCTCACCTCTCTCAGCCACCTGGCTTGGTGTGTGGTTGTTCCCTGGAATATGGTTGACTTTCAAGAGCCAACCAATTTATTGATTTTGTCCATTCTTCTTTCTTGCTTCCATGACTAGCCATTTATGAAATGTTTCTAAATGAGCTTAGAGCAGGGAGATATTCCTTTTCAATTAGGCCCATGTCCTGAGCTGGCCTGGCCTCCATCCCATCATGTCACATCTACCACATGTGTCTTGATACAGCAAGCAGGCTCCTTAAAAAGAACCGGCTAGAAAATGAGCTTCTTTTGAAATGTGCCACCTTGCTTCTTTTTTTCTTTTCTTTTTTTTTTTTTTCTTTAAAGACAGGGTCTCACTCTGTTGCCCAGGCTGGAGCGCAGTGGCACAATTATAGCTCAGTGCAGCCTTGAGCTCCCAAGCTCAAGCAATCCTCCCAACTCAGCCTCCTGAGTAGCTGGAACCACAGGTGCTTGCCACTATGTGTGGCTATTTTTAAAAATTTTCTTGCAGAGATAGGATCTCACTATGTTGCCCAGGCTGGTTTTGAACTCCTGGGCTCAAGCAATTCTCCTGCCTTGGCCTCCTAAAGTGCTGGCATAAGCCACTGCACCCAGCCTGAAATGCACCACCTTGCTTTCTGATGAGAGCCAGGATCATGGTGTTCCAGTCTCAGCATTGCCCCTGACCAGCCATGTGACCTCAAGCAAGTCATCTAAGCCATGGATCCTTTTATATCACAGTCATTTATTTGCCCTCTCATAAATATTTACTGACTATGTTTCATGCATCAAGCTCTCTGCTGGTGCTGAGGATGCTACAAGAAGATATGGTCTGTATCTCCAAATAACTCAGTTTAATCCAGGAGTGCAATATGTGTACGGTAAAAATAAAAGTAACATGGCAAATTATTACAACAAGAACAAACTGTCAAGACTACACAGAGAATAGAACAATCAGTTCCCTCTGCCTAGAAGGCCTTCTCCCTCAGCCCTTGTGTGACTTGCTCTCCCATGTCTATAGTTCTTCCGTCAAATGTCACGTCACCAGAGAGGCTTTCCCTGACCACCCTATTTGAAATCGCAACCTCACCTCCATCCTGGCACCCCAAGTTGTTCTCTTCTTGCTTTGTTTTTCTCCAAAGCATTTAGTACCACCTGGCAAGGAGGGGTACTCTCATCCGTGAAGCAGAGGACTGTGCTAATGATTCCTGCATTGGTTTGGGTGGTAGCCCCCAGGAAGATATGTCCATATCCTAAGCCCCAGAACCTATGAATGTCACCTCGTTTGGAAAAAGGGCCTTTGCAGATGTAATTAAGTGAAGGATCTTGAGACAAGATCATTCTGGTCTTCCCAGGTGGACTTTAAATCCAATGCCAAGTATCTTTAAAACAGACTGAAGAGAAGCAGATGTGGACACAGAGTTCTCGAGAAGCCATGTGAAGACGGAGGCATAGGTTGGAGTGAGGCAGCCACAGGCCAAGAAACATCTGGAACCACCAGAAGCTGGAAAAGGCAGGGAAGGAGGCTTTAGCCAGTCTTCTCCCAAGGTGTCAGAAGGCCTCGAGGCCCTTGTTTTGACACTCAGGCCTCCAGAATGTAAGAGAGTAAATGTCTGTTGTTTTGAGCCATCAGGTTTGTGATCATTTGTTATGACGGCCACAGGAAGCAAATAAAATCTCTCAGTCATCTCTGCAGTTGTCTTCCAATCAAACAGGCTGAAACCTCAATGATGAGTTAGGACTGGGAATAATCTTCAGCAACGCCAACCTTTTCAGTGATTCACTAGCTGGATTTGTGGACAGACACACAACTTGGGAAGGAAAACAGGACGCTGAGCGCAGCCAGTCATGTCACATCAGCCACACTAGAGCAGGACTAGAACAGCTTCCTTACTGTTCCCAGGATGAAGAGAAAGGCCTGAGATCATCCGGTCCCCGTGGAGACACTGACACCCACCAGCCTTGCCTACAAAATAAAAAAGAGAAAAAAAATTAGACTTCCAGCATGGTTTGTACTAGGGAAAATTGGGGGAAAAACCCGAAATATCTGTATACAAATAGTTACATAATCATGCTGTATCCTTTATTTTATTTCTATTTGAGATAGGGTTTCACTCTGTCACCCAGGCTAGAGTGCAGTGGTGCAATCAGAGCTCACTGCAACCTCGACCACCCAGGCTTAGGTCATCCTCCCACCTCAGTCTCCTGAGTAGCTGGCCTGTGCCACCATGCCCGGCTTTTTTTTTTTTTTTTTTTTTTTTTTTTAAATAGAGACAAGGTTTCACCATATTCTGCAGGCTGGTCTCAAACTTCTGGGCTCAAGCAACCTTCCTGCCTTGGCCTCCCAAAGTGCTGGGATTACAGGTGTGCACCACCATGCCTGGCTAATTTTTTGTATTTTTAGTAGAGATGGGGTTTCACCGTGTTAGCCAGGACGTTCTCGATCTCCTGACCTCATGATCCACCCGCCTCAGCCTTCCAAAGTGCTGGGATTACAAGTGTGAGCCACTGTGCCTGGCTAATTTTTTGTATTTTTAGTAGAGACGGGGTTTCACCGTGTTAGTCAGGATGTTCTCGACTTCCTGACCTCGTGATCCGCCTGCCTCGGCCTCCCAAAGTGCTAGGATTACAGGTATGAGCCACTGTGCCCGGCCAGTATTCCTACTTCAGAAACTCTATGTAAAATGCACCCGTACATGCATATTCATACATTGAAAAAAACCTCTAAGGAAGCTTTTTCAGAGCAAAAGAAACTATCAACAGAGTAAACACACCACGTACAGAATAGAAGAAAATATTTGCAAGTTATGTGTCCAACAAAGATCAATATCCAACATCTATAAGGAACTTAAACAATTCAACAAGCAAAAAACAAATAATTACATTAAAAAGTGGGCAAGAGACGTGAACACTTCTCCAAGGAAGATATATGAGTAGCCAAGAAACATGAAAAAAATGTTCAACATAACGAATCATCAGAGAAATGCAAATCAAAACCACACTGAGATGCCATTCACACCAATCAGAATGGCTATTATTAAAAAGTCAAAAAGCAACAAATGCTGGTGAGGCTCTGGAGAAAAGGGAACGCTTCTACATGATTCATGGGAATGTAAATTAGTTCAATAGCAAAGACATGGAATCAACCTAGGTGCTTATGGTTAGGAAAATGTGGACTGGATAAAGAAAATGTGGCAAATATACAACTGGAATATTATGCAGCTGTAAAAAAGCAAAATCGTGTCCTTTGCAGCAAAATGGATGCAGCTGGAGGCCATTATGTTAAGTGTATTAATGCAGGAACAGAAAATCAAATACCACATGTTCTCACTTATAAGTGGGATCTAAACCTTGGGCACTCATGAACACAAAGATGACAGCAATAGACATAGGGGACTATAAGAAGGGGGAGGCCAGGCGCGGTGGCTCAAGCCTGTAATCCCAGCACTTTGGGAGGCCGAGACGGGCGGATCACGAGGTCGGGAGATCGAGACCATCCTGGCTAACACGGTGAAACCCTGTCTCTACTAAAAAAATACAAAAAACTAGCTGGGCGAGGTGGTGAGCGCCTGTAGTCCCAGCTACTCGGGAGGCTGAGGCAGGAGAATGGCGTAAACCCAGGAGGCGGAGCTTGCAGTGAGCAGAGATCCAGCCACCGCACTCCAGCCTGGGTGACAGAGCGCGACTCCGTCTCAAAAAAAAAAAAAAAAAAAAGAAGGGGGAGAAAAAGAGGGGAACAAGGGTTAAAAAATTAACTATTGGGTACTATGCTCACCACCCGGGTGACAGGATCAATCATACCCTAAACCCCAGCATCATGCACTATAACCTTGTAACAAATCTGCACACGTACTCCTGGAATCTAAAATGAAAGTTGGAATTATGTTTTTAAAAAATTGAGGTTTTCAAGAAGCCATCTAAAATGAACTTAAGCTACAAAAACAAAAAGAAAGAAAGAAAAAGGAAGGAAGGAAGGAAGGAAAAGAGAGAGAGAAAGAAAGAAAGAAAGAAAGAAAGAAAGAAAGAAAGAAAGAAAGAAAGAAAGAAAGAAAGAAAGAAAGAAAGAAAGAAGGAAAGAAAGGGAGAGAAGGAAGGAAAGAAAAAATGAAAGAGAGAGAAAGAAAGAAAGAAAGAAAGAAAGGAAAGAAAGAAAGAAAAGGAAAGAAGGAAAGAAAAAATGAAAGAGAGAAAGAGAAAGAAAGAGAAAGAAAGAAAGAAAGAAAGAAAGAAAGAAAGAAAGAAAAGAAAGGAAGGAAAGAAAGAAAGAAAAGGAAAGAAGGAAAGAAAAAATGAAAGAGAGAAAGAAAGAAAGAAAGAAAGAAAGAAAGAAAGAAAGAAAAGAAAGAAAGGAAGGAAGGAAGAAAGAAAGGAAGGAAAAAAGAAGGAAAGAAAAGAAAGAAAGAAAGAGAAAGAAAGAAAGAAAGAAAGAAAGAAAGAGAAAAAGAAAGAAAGAAAGAAAGAAAGAAAGAAAGAAAGAAAGAAAGAAAGAAAGGAAGGAAGGAAGGAAGAAGAAAGAAGAAAAAGGTCTCCAAGGACATGCTCAGCTGAGGGCATAAGTTATTTCTGGGGAGGAGATGGGGACTATAAAGTAGTCAAAGTGAGTTTTTACTTCATCTGCTACTTATTTTATTTTATTATTATGTTTACAATGACTTGAGCCATTATTTTTTGTTTAAATGAAAAAAAAATTAGAAGAGTTGGGGTGTGGCAGCTCACACCTATAATCCCAGCACTTTGGGAGGCTGAGGCAGAAGGATTACCTGGGGCCAGGAGTTCGAGACCAGCCTGGGCAACATAGCAAGACCCCGTCTCAACAAAAAAATTTTTAAAAAATTAACTGGGTGTGGTGGCATATGCCTGTGGTCTCAGCTGCTCAGAAGCCTGAGGTTCACTTGAGCCTGGGAGGTTGAGATTGCAGTGAGCTGTGATCGTGCCATTGACCTGTAGCTTGGACAACAGGGTAAGACTCTGTCTCAAAAAAAAAAAAAAAAAAAAAGGAAGAAATAAATTCAGGCAAGAGTGTGACGCCATGATTGCTGTGGCCTCGTGCCCAGCTGGGGTGGTGTGGAGGAGGCAGGAGCTGCTTTTTGCTGATGCTCCAGGCTCATAGATGTGGCTTCTGCTGCTTTGTACGCAAAACCTGCAGATGAACAGAGTCTGGGAACCTAGTGTTCCAAACAGAAAGTGCTGTCCTGGCCGAGCAAAGCAAGGAGACAGTGTCCCTTTATCACCACTCTTGCAGGCAACCTGGGAGCTGACCCCTTTGCAGCTTGGAGGCAGGAACTGCTGTGATAGTCCTTTAGCCTATGAGGAACAGCCCCCACCCACCCTCCCTTCCAAGGCCATGAGGTTCAGAGTGGAAGAGTCCAGTCCCGCCTGGATGGGGTACAGTGCTGCCCACAGCAGAGAGCCTGAGAGAGACTGCAGCTGAGTGTGTACTGACCCTGGGCCTCTGGGCTCAAGGGAGGCAGCCTCTCACCCTTCAAGGAACAGGGGCTCAGACAGTCTGAGAACACAGGACACCTGGGGCCAGAGACGGGCTATTGGGAAGGACTGGGACTATCACATGGGTGAATTCTAAAATTGCGTGTGTGTGTGTGTGTGTGTGTGTGTATGTATATGTACACAAGTAAATCAGTATTTTTTAGTGCAAAGGATAAAGTGAACTGAAAATATCATAAACACAGGCTCTTTAGGGCTGCTTCAGTGAACAGTGAATAGTCTCATTTGTAACCAGCATGAGTTGTTGATTCACCAAATGATACAAGGCTGAAAACTAATGTGCTTTTCTCCAAAAATCCTCCAACTGTTCCCCCATTCCTACTTCTATAATAGGTACATTTCTTAGCAAATGCCATGTCCTGGAATTCAAAAATCAGGCTAGAATAGTTACAACCAAAAGGAGCCTCAAGAGGCTTGATGAGAACACTTACTGCAGGGTCATGGAAGGAAAAAGGCATTAGGTGAAAACTAAGAATCTGAATAAAATACGGACTTTCGTTTGTAGTAATGTATCAATAATAGTATTGGTGCATTAATCTGACAAGTGCAACATACTGATGTAAGGTGTTAACAATGATGGAAACTGCGTGGAGGAATATGGGATCTCTCTGTACTATCTGTGCAGCTTTTCTGTAAATCTAAATCTATACTAAAATATAAAGTGTATTAAAACAATCCAGCCAGCCATGGTGGCTCCCGCATGTAATCCCAGCATTTTGGGAGGCCAAGGTGGGAGGATTGCTTGAGCCCAGGAATTTCAGACCAGCTGGGTAACACGGAACCTTGTCTCTACAAAAAAATACAAAAATTAGCTGAGTGTGGTGGTGTGCACCTGTAGTCCCAGCTACTCAGGAGGCTGAGGTGGGAGGATTGCATGAGCCCGGGAGGCCGAGGCTGTGGTGAGCCATGATCACACCACTGCACTCTGTCCTGGATGACAGAGTGAGACCCTATCTCAAAACAAACAAACAAACAAAACAATTGTGCCCGGCCTGGTTTGATGGATGCTTGTGCCAAATAAGGGTTACAGGTGGGAGGTGGGAGGTTGAATGAAAAAATCAGAAGGCTTGTGATGGCTTTATCTGAAGTCACCTCTGGGAGTGCTTTGCCATAAACATTCTTCTTTCCCTGTTGTCTCAGCTGACCCTTATGCCAACTGCCTGAGATATTATTACCCCGTTTTACAGATGGAGAAACCAAGTTTGGAGCGTGCTGTCGTTTGAATGTGTCCCTTCCAAAATTCATGCTGAAAATTAATCCCCATGGTGGCAGTATGAAGGGGTGAGGGCCTCGGGAGGTGACGAGGCTGTGAGGGCTCCTCCCTCATGAATGGATTTGTGCCTCATCAAGGGGCAGTCAGGGGCCAGCTGAGGACTTTCCCACTCCTGCCAGATGAGCAGGTGCCAGGTAAGCTCACAGCAGGAAAGCGCCATCATGGAAGCAGAGAGCAGCCCTGTCTAGACACCAGTGTCGGCCCCTTCATCTCAGACTTCTGGCCTCCAGAACTGTGAGGAATCCATTTCTCTTCCTTATAAATTACCCAATCTATGGTATTTTGTTGCAGTAGCACAAGCAGAGGGAGCAGTTCTGAGCCTCCCACCACCCATTCGAGCCACACAGCTGTGCCTCTTCAAGGGCAGACTCTGCGCCCACAGCTCACTTTGCCCCGTGATCCTTCCCCCTTCTCTGCTTGGCTGGTGGGCCAAACCTTTCCATGCCTTTAAAATTTGCTCCTATTCCACCTCCTTGGAGGAGAATTCCTTGACAGTCCCTCCTAATTCACCAGGCCATGCTCTGTATGTCTTCTGAGCCCCGTGCAAATGAATTCTCTCCTCCAGCTTTTCAGATTCTGTATTCAAGCATGCCCTCCTCCAGGGGTTCCTCTTTGAATCCACACTATCCAGCCTAATGCCTGGAGGATGGTGCCTGGGAGATTTGCATTTCTTGAATTGAAGCTGGCATGAAACCTGCATTAATCAGCTCCGGCTGCCATGACAAAGTCCCACAGACCAGGTGCTTCAACACCAGCCATTCATCCTCTCACTGTTCTGAAGGCTAGAAGTCCAAGATCAAGGTGCCAGCAGGGTTGGTTTCTCCTGAGGCCTCTCTCCTGGGTTTGTGGATGGCCACATTCTTGCTGTGTCCTCACATGCTCATCCCTCTGTGTGTCTGTGGCCTAATCACCTTTTCTTTTATTATTATTATTATTTTTGAGACAGAGTCTTGCTGTGTCACCCAGGCTGGAGTGTAGTGGCTTAATCTCAGCTCACTGCAACCTCCAACTCCCAGGTTCAAGCGATTCTCCTACCTCAGCCTCCCGAGTAGGTGAGACCACAGGCATGAATTTGGGCCCACCCACATGACCTCATTTTACTTTAATTACTCCCACAGACCAAGTACAGTCACATTCTGAGGTCAGGGGCTTAGGGCTTCAGTATGTGAATTTTGAGGGACACAATTCATTCCTTAACAGAGCCCAGGCAGATCATGCTGACTATAAAGCTCAGGTCAGGGTATGAGGAGGGGCTGGAGGTGGAGAATGTCCCCACGGCTCCACCATTGAAAACGTGAAGGTGAAATGCAGGCAGCTTCCTGGGCACATCCAGGCTGGAGCCTCGAGGGTGTTGCTGTCTTCCAAGACAAAGGATGTGAGAGTGACTTGTGTTTGGAAACGGATCTGAGGTCCTGAGATGAAAGAGCCATGGAAGAGGTTTTTATTTATCACCACTAATAATGGCTGCAGCCAGAAGAGGATTCTGGGGCCTCTGGTCTGTGCTTGTGTTTTCTGACCTTGACCCCTGACTATTGCGAGCTCAGGGTCTCCGAGCCCTGCTCCCATTGCTCCCGCCCTGGTGCTTCCGCCGGGTCCAGCCCACACAGCGAGCAACATCTTCAAGGCCTTGGGATCCAGGGCAGGGGGAGGCCCCGGGATGGAATTTCAGACTAAACTTGCACCACAAGCTACCTTCTCAAGGGCACGGAGATGTCTCAGGCAGCAGCTGCAGCTGCCAGGGAGTATCAGAAAGTTCTAGTTTGTTGTGCATTGGAGGAGATGGTCCTGAGAAACAGCCCACTCTGGGAAGGGGCCCTTTTCCCGAGAGCCCAACTGTCTAGGAAAGGCACAAGGACACTTGCAGGACCGAGGCAGCCAGCAGTATTTCATAGCTGCTGGTTTTGTGCCATCAACCTTGCTACTTTGGGAATAGGGTTTGTTTTTTCAGGCAGTGGCCATTTATCAAGCATGTGGCAAATACCATCTGCATAGTGCTGTAAAGTCTACAGGGTCGCCCCTCACACCACTGCATCTGATCTGCACGGTGGGAAAGAGTGGGGAAGATGCTGTTGTTCACATGCCCATCTTGCCAATGAAGGAACTGAGCTTAGCAAGGTGGGATGACTTGCTCAGCCCAAGGTGGCAGGACAAGCCCTCTGGCATCTGAGAACTCAGCTAGTCCCCTGGCAGCCTTGAAATGGAAGGTCTGGAGCTTTTCATTTCTCAGGTGAAGCTGGTGGTCAGACGTTACATGAGTGCCCAACATCACATAGCTGTTTGGAGGCAGAGTTGACTTCAACTAACTCTCCTGACATCAGATCTGGGGTACTTCTTCCTCCATCATGCCACCATACCTGAGACGGGGGTGTGGGTAGGTTTGGGACCACGCCTTGCCCTCAGCGTGCTTCCAATCTAGCTGTTTGAAGGGCTGGTGGGCAAGCAGGGTGGGGAGTACAGGTGGAGACCTATACACGGGCTTGAGGATGGGGTCGCCCACCCCCCGGGTGGGGTCACCGCCCCCTGCCCAGGGTGCCACGGCTCCTCAATGATCCAGGAACAATGCCAGCAGCAGCACTTGGGCCCACAAACATGGGAAGACCTGGGCTCTCACCAACAAGTTCCATGGGTGGTGACCAGTCCAGAGGGGAAGTGCAATGTCACAGAAAAACAGCATGGGTTTGGGAGTCAGAAAGGTCTGAGGGCAAATGCTGATGCTGCGCCAGATGGGCTGCGTGACCTTATGCAAGTCAATTAATTTATCTGAGCCTCAGTTTCTCCACCTGTAAAGTGAAAGCAATAATGCTGGCTTGGTGGGACTGCATTGAAGATTAAATGAGATAATGTATGTCAATTTTCCAGCACTGTACCTATAGCATAGCAGATGCTAAATAAATATCAGCTACTCCTATTATGATTAGCCTGGCAGGGCTGATCCCTGGCGCAGGCAGAGGCCGGGAAGAGTTGATAAGATGTGCTGGTGTCTGCATCTCTGCACAAGTCTCAGGCTGACCCGTGTGCCTCCCTGCACACCTGTCCTCCCCACATGCCAGAGGCTGGGCAAGCTTTTGAATCATTAGCTGTGGGGCCTTGGGCAAGTTACTTTCCCTCTCAAAGTCTTTCTTTTCTCATCTGCAAAATGGGGATAATAGAAGTACTTCCCTCACAGTGCAGTGAGAATCACATGAAGCCATGCAGGTAAAGACTCAACATGGAGAAAGGCTTCCAGCATGTATGAGCGGTTGTTAACACCATCATCATCCTCATCACCACCCTCTCAAGTGGTGTTCAGTGGTCAGTGTCTGAAGAGCCACGTTGAACGGACTGAGGGCCTTGTCTGGGTTCATCACAGGGAGTGGCATCCTTGATTAGTGGTGTGTGTGCCATTATTGATTCATTAGTGAATTGGGAGCATAGAACCCATGAATTTTCCCTACCTAAAGTAGGTGACCTCTGAGATCCCATTAGTCTAAAACTGGACTCTTCTCTACTTGGGGTCTCGGCTGCCTTCTCCATGCATGATGAGTTTGGGCTGACTGATCCTTGAATTCCTTCATAGCTCCTTCATTCGAGGACTCCGAGACTCCATGCCCTGGCTGAGCTGAACATTACCTGGAATGCCCCTCTCCGGTGAGTTGGCTCCAGCCAGGAACAGAAAGGAAGACAGCTCCTGCCTCTTGGGGTCCTCTGGGAAGAAGCTTCCAGCTCAGCAGGCAGCTCCTGATTGTAGGCAGGGCTCCCCTGAGCCCGCACACACAACCCTTCCTGGGGGAGAGCCCTTGGCCTGCATCCGGGGTCCCAGCCTGGAGTGAGACTCAGCCCAGCCTCTTTGCTGTGCTTCCCACTCAGAAGCAGTGAGGGTCTAGGGAGCTTTATCTATTCCAGGGCCGGCTGCTGAGCCCACCAGCATGTCCATAAGATGGGCTTCAGAGCTCTCCAGACCTGAGGAGCAACGGACCTTGACCACTAAAAGGGCCTGTGAAAGGCCCTTGGTCATCTTCTCAGAGGAGAGAAGCATCGAGAACGAAGCGTAGTGTGGAGGGTGAACATCGGCCATGCCCCGCTCTGCTGGCAGAGCAGATTCTCATAACATAATGAGAAGGAAGGCACGGGGTTTGCTGTCTAGGAGGTAAAAGTTGCTTTTAGTTTCATTTCCAGAATTTTTTAAAATGCCTCCTTTCTCCATCTTGAATATATACTGCAGGAGGGGGAATTTCCTTCATCCTGTTTACCAGGGTGTTACTCAGACCTGATAGTTAATATTCATTAACTTAATGCAACAATCACGATGCCACAGGGTGAGGATGGAAGGGATACGGTGCTGGGAGGACCTTGGAGAAGCTAAAACCAGACAGGCCACGATCAAACTGGGTTTTTTTTTTTTTTTTTTTTTTTTTTTTGAGACAGAGTCTCGCTCTGTCGCCCAGGCTGGAGTGCAGTGGCTGCATCTCAGCTCACTGCAAGCTCCGCCTCCCGGGTCTATACCATTCTCCTGCCTCAGCCTCCCGAGTAGCTGGGACTACAGGCGCCCGCCACCTCACCCGGCTAGTTTTTTGTATTTTTTAGTAGAGACGGGGTTTCACCGTGTTAGCCAGGCTGGTCTCGATCTCCTGACCTTGTGATCCGCCTGTCTCGGCCTCCCAAAGTGCTGGGATTACAGGCTTGAGCCACCGCGCCCGGCCCAAACTGGGTTTTGAAAGATGAATAGGATTTTATCAGGGAGCGACGAGAACAAAGGTGTTTGTTTTCTTCAGTTGTATTTGAGGATGAACATTCTGTAATGAAACCTGCAAGACCTTTAAATAAGTCATGGTGGGAGGTGAAGATGTGAGCCGCAGAGAAATTGGAATCAGGGTCTCGAGGTTGCCACAGGGAAGGGAACTGACAAACATTAGCGGCTTACCTGTCTGTGCCCGGTGCTGTGACGGGTACTCACGGGCATTCACACTTGTCAACCATCCCATGACGGGCATAGACAAACTCGGGCTCAGGCTCAGAGGACCCCAGGAACTTGCTTTGGGTCTCAGAGCTCCTCCAGCTGCAGCTGGCCCTCCTCCAAGACATGGGATCTGGCTGCGCTAACCACCGGGTTACATGAAGCAAATGGCCCTCAGAATCAGAGCCTTTTGCTGAAGCTCCAGGCCCCAAGGCCAGAGCTGAAAAACAAGCTCCAAGACGTTTGACATTTTTTGCAAAAAGTATTTGAGTCTGTGGCCTTTCTGCTTCACTTTCTCCCAATCCATCCCATCCCTCCCATCGTCCTCCCTTCCAGTCCCAGGTCTCGGAACACTCGGAAGCTCTGAGAGGAGGCTGGCGAAGCCCCATCCATCAGCAGCCTTGAAAGGCCCAGGCAGGGTGGAGCAGCCTGGCTGTTCCAGGGGAGAAGAGCAGCCGCAGCCCAAAGCTCTGGGGTCCCCAGCCCATTTCCCTGTGGGGGTGGGAGTGGAAAGGGAGAGAGGGGCTGAGGAGGAGGGAAGATAAGCCTGCGGTCATTTGTCTTTTTAATTGGCTCAAATGCTGGGAGGAGAGCTGCCTCGTTATCCTGGCTCCGGGCTGGCCGGGGTCCAAGCACCAGGCTGTGAGCTGTGTAGTGTGGGGCTGCACAGGCGGTCCCGCTGCCCTCGCCCTGGAGGGGCAGCCATGGGAGGAAGGTTCCGGGAGACAGGCAGGAGGCAGCAGCACGTGGTCGGGGAGGCTCTTGTTTCTCTGGCATCTCAGAAATTTAAAACAGTAATCCCGGGACTGAAATAGACGTGTTTGAAAGCATCTGTGGCATCTGGAGGCCGCTTCTAATGTATTCCTGCACTTGAGGACGGAGCTGGTCCAGCAGCTAGGCCGAGAGGGGTGTGGGGGAGACACGTTTTAGAACTTTCCTTTAGAAGCGACCATACTGGTGCTGTGAAAGCACCCAGGGCCACAATAACCCCTCCGACTTCCCAGCTGTCTGTAATCAACGATGCTCTGTAGTGTCTATTGTCTCATTTGGGTCTCTGAAACCATCAGGGAGGAAGGACAGCTCCTTCCCTGTGTTACCAACTGAGGACACAGTAGCCCCGAGAGGCTGTGACATGCTCAGGGACACCACATTGCAGCTGTGACGCAGACCCAGGTCTCCTAATCTGCGTGGGCTGACCAACAAGGAGGTCCGCCCCAGAGGAGACTCAGGTGGATGCCCGCTGTGGTGGTCCCCAGCGAGGGTTCTTGGCACAGGTTCTAGGGGACAGACAGCCTAGTTCAAGGCCCCACTCAGAGCACATCTCAGCCTGCAAGACATTACAGGGGAGGAAGGTCACTTCGGATGCAGGGAGAGGCTCCCAGGTGCAGGGCTGGCCCAGGGAGGGAGTGAGGGCGGGAGGAGGGGAGGATGGGTGGGCCCAATCAGTGTTGGTATTCAGGCAGCAAGAAAGTATGTTCAGCTGGGCCTAATAGGCGTTTATGGGGAAAGGTCCTGGGTAAGCGGAAGGCTGCCTGTAATCCCGGGTCCTGCAAGTTCCTCCATGGAGATTTCGCTCCGCCTATCATGAAAACAGAGATCCCTTGCTCAAGACTTTCAGTCCCAAAGTGCACAATTTAAATCTCTGAACCTGAAGCCAAGAAAGACCCTTTGACTTTGCTTCCTGAAAGCTCCCAGGCCCTGTGAGGAGACTCTCAGCTCGGAATCCTCACATGGGAGAGGTGTAACTTCTCGCTGGCCAGGAGGCGCTGGCCTGGCCCCCCGGCCCCGCAGCTCGGCCTCCCGTCACTGGAAGCTGGACGCACCTTCTACTCCCTGCCCGCCTCCCTCACCCCAGCCACCTGGAGTTTCTCCAAGGTCTCTCCGCGAGGTTCAGCTCAAATGCCCTGTCCTGCCTGTAGGAGCCGATGCTTTGAAATGCTTCCTGCCTTCCCCTTCCCAACCTCACCCTCCCGGGGAGGGAGGCAGGTGCCAGGCAGGACGGAGGGGATGTGGCCCCCGGGAGCGGCAGGCAAGGCAGCATCCTGGAGGGTGGTGTGGTGAGCAGGTGGAGGGGAGCCACAGGGCCTTGGTCCTGCCTCCCTCGTGGAGCTATTGGAGGGATCCCCTCTCAGGATGACCCTTGAGCCAGCATGCAGAAGCCACGTCAGAGAAAAGTTGGAGGCAGGGCAGGGTGGCTGCAGAGAGGCCTGTGTGGTTCTGGGGCATGGAAAGGACCCAGGGCAGGGAGTGAGCTGAGCTCAGCTTTGAGAGTGTGCTGAGGCGGCGGCCCAGGCTGAGGCTAAGGGTGAAGTGACCCACAGCAGGGATTGCCCTAGCCAGGACTGAACTGGAGTCAGACTCCTAGCAAAGCCGAGGTGGGCCTGCATCACCAGGGTGGAGCATCAGGCTCTGATGGAACTGAGGGCTCCCCACCAGTTCGCCAGCCCCAGCCTGGCCCAGGAATTGGACCCGACTCACCTGATTTCACCAGCCCCCACGTGGCCCAGGAGCTGGATCCAACTCACCTGATTTCACCAGCCCCCACATGGCCCAGGAGCTCGACCCGACTCACCTGATTTCACCTTCGTGGTCCTTGAGCCAGGACTGGGCCTCCCAGGTGCAGACTAGTGCAGAGCCAGGGAATCTGGAGGGTTCCAGCCCCACTATACCTTCTCCCAGACACAATGCGCCCCTTCACGCTCCTCTCCTGTCACCAGCCTGGCCTGGGAGCTGCCCTGTGGGACATTGGAGGGCTCCTGCACCCTGATGCTGTGGCTGGGTTTGGTCTGCGCTGGAAACATGTCCATGTCAGGCGAAGCTGTGTGAGGGTTAAGTGTCCGTAGAAGGCTATGGATGGGTGTTGAGGAGAGAAAGAGTGGCCTGGATTTCAGTACTGGTCTCAGTCCTGTTTGCTTTCAGATCGATGCCCTTGCTCCCTCTGGACAGGCCCACACAGGTCCCCACTTACTCTGCAACTTTCTGGTCCCTGGACTCCAGTGACTGGGGCTCCTCTCATCTCCTCTGCCCCCAGGCTGGTGTCCTTCTGCCCCTGCTCATCTCCAAGGCCACCCCCTGCCCTTTGCTTGGCGTCTCAGCCCTTCTGTCGCCTGGGTAAGCTGTTCCTCCATTTACAGCCCCACTGCCTTAACCTCGGAATAGGTAGCTCTTCCTGGTTGGACCCTGACTGCTGCGTTTCCCAAGGACAGTCATGCTGACACCCATTTCACAGCCGAGAGGAACTGAAACTCCGGGGAGTGAAGTGACCTGTCCAGGGTGGAGAAGCAGGGATTTGCACCTGGGTCTGCTGGAGTCTGCGGCCCAAATGCTTTCTTCACCACAGCTGCCTGCAAGGCCATCGCGGCCGCTTCACACTTGTGTGGTTCACAAAGTGCTCTGACATCCGCTGTCTGTTTGCTCCTTGTTGACCCTTTAGAGAGGGACTGGGCTGGGATTCGCATTCCGCATTTTACCCATAAGACCTAGAGCTACTGGGTGACTTTCCCCAGGTAAGTGATCACACAAAGACCAAACCCTGCTTCGGTATTGAGTGGGATACTCCATGCCTTCACACTGCTGTTCCCACCTCCTGGAATGCTGTTCCTGCCAATCTCCAATCTCTACCTATGTTTTTTGAAAAATTATTATGGTAAAATAAAAATAACATGGAATTTATCATTTTGACCTTGTTTAGCTACAGTTCCATGGTATTAAGTAATATACAGTTCAGGGGCATGAAGCAAGTAATAGAGTTCAGGGGCGTTACCTCACATTGTTGTGCAACCATCACCACCGTCCATTTCCAGAACTTTTCCTCTTCCCTAACTGAAATTCTGTACCCATGAAGCACTAACTTCCCATTCCCTTTTCTCCCAGCCCTGGCATCCCCCATTCTACTTCCGTCTCTATGAATTTGACCCCTCTAGGGACCTCCTATAAGTGGAATCCTGCAGCATTTGTCGTTTTGTGGCTGGCTTATTTCACTTAGCATGATGTCCTCAAGGTTCACCCAGCATTGCAGCACATGTAGAACTTTATTCCTCTATAAAGCTGAGGACTATTTCATTGCATGGATAGACCACATTTTGCTTACCCATTTATGGGTCTATGACCACTCGGGCTGTTTCCACTTTTCTAAATCTACCCATCTTTTAAGGCCTAGTGCAAATGTCACCTCCTCCAGGAAGCTGTACTGCACGG
The DNA here is from genome assembly GCF_049350105.2 of Macaca mulatta. Lineage (NCBI taxonomy): Eukaryota > Metazoa > Chordata > Mammalia > Primates > Cercopithecidae > Macaca > Macaca mulatta. Next base: position 9,704,672 of record NC_133413.1, read on the forward strand.
GGTTGCTGAGCACATCCAGGAACGGAGGGACGGTGTCACCAGGGGGCTTGCACTAGGGACACAGCCCTTCTCCCACCCTAGCATTCCCAGGTGGCTTGAACAGGAGAGAAAGCGAAGGTTACATGTTGTTCAAAGTCTTTGCCGAATTGGAGCCTGCTATCATATTCCTGGCACTGAAATTCACCTGTTGGAAATAACAGAAAGAATCAGACCGATAGAGTGGCCTTTTCTTTCAAGAAGGAAATGTCTGTGTTAAGTTCACGTCAGATTCTCGACTGGGCTGGAGGCCACTGGAAGGCGAGGATTGGGCCTCTTGCCCCCAGCGCAGCCCCAGCTGAGCCTCTGTTTCTTCCGACACAGAAGATGACTGAGCTTGATGCTCCTGGGTGCTCACCTGGGTGGCTCAGGGTGGGAGAATTGTAACCTGGTTTCTCCTGCAGTGGGTGTCTCCGTGGCCCATGCCTGTCCACAGCCTCAGAGCCTCTCCATCTACTCCAGGATGAGGCAGTGGAGGTCAAGGTCCTGGGAATGAGGAATGAATACAGGAAAGAAAATGAAAGGAGGCAGGGAAGGAGGTCACAAGCATCCGGAAGCGTGAGACGCGTTCTGAAATTTTGGAGGATTGCTCTAGAGGCTTAGTACTTTTTTATTTGCTTAAAAAAATAATTTTAAAAATACACTTTGGCTTTTGCCTGTACATCACTGATCCTCTTCCAGTGTTACGGGTCTTGAACATCTCTTCTTCTCCCTCCTTCTCCTTCACCTCCTGGTGAAGTGAAGGGGACAGAATCGTAATGTTGGGCGCTGGGAGGAGCCAGGCCCCCCCTCCACCACTCCCCCCTCCACCTCCCTCCACCACCGCCCCCCACACCGCCGAGGCTGCTGTGCGGGCTGCGGGGTATGCAAGGTCATTATGGCAATCCTCCAGCAGGTGGCGGTAATGGGTCTTGGGGAAAGACACGTTTTTCTAATGCAGTCACAGGCCCTGCATGGGTTCGTGGTGGCTTGGGGTAAAGTGAGGGCTGTGGCTTAGACATTACCTAACTTTACTTCAGCATTTGACGCTGTGGCGTATGACCTGCCCCTGGGTTGGCGGCTACTCCACACGAGCTCTGTAGAGGCGGGTCATACTTGCGCTGCTCTGAGCCAATGCCGGCAGGCAAGTGTGAGTCCAACACAGAAGGAGATCTATAGGAACCACAGTGCCAGAGATTTATGGTAGCGAGGTGCCCATCATGAGAAGTATTCGAGCTGAGGCAGATGATTATTTGTTAGTGATACTGTAGAAAGTCCTAAATCATTAGATGGCGTTGGGTTGGACAGACTTTCAGATTCTCTTCCAGCCATAGAGCCTACACAGCTATTTTGCTAAGAGGAAAATGATGCCAAGCTCTTGAGCTCATGGAGGGAAGGAATGTGCTTTTTTTTTTTTTTTCATTATGGAGTTTTGCTCTTGTTGACTGAGCTGGAGAGCAATGGCGTGATCTCGGCTCACTGCAACCTCCGCCCCCGAGGTTCAAGAGATTCTCTTGCCTCAGCCTCCTGAGTATCTGGGATTACAGGCGTGTGTCACCACGCCTGGGTAAGTTTTTGTATTCTTAGTAGAGACGGGGTTTCACCGTGTTGGCCAGGCTGGTCTCGATCTCCTGACCTCAGGTGACCCACCCACCTTGGCCTCCCAAAGTGCTGGGATTACAGGCGTGAGCCACTGTGCCCAACCAGAATATGCCTTCTTTGATATGGCACCTCCTGTCCCTAGCGGCACGTGTGGTAACGATGTTAGTACATACGGCTTTATTGAACAAGTAGGGGACAGAGAACTGGGATCAGAGCTCTAATCTGCTTAGCCGAGTGACTCGTGGGGCCCCATCTCGCCTTGCAGATGGTTCCCAATCTGGGCTGCCATCTTGAAACTCTGGGTGTGCATCAAAGAACCCCCATCTCCAACACTGGCCCTTCTACCTCCAGGGGCAGAGGACTGGTCAGGGCAGCAGCCCCAGTCTCTTGTCCTTCCTGTCTCCCTCAGGAGACGGAGCACGAAAGGAATGACATTGCCACTCTGCAATGGTCTGGACAGCTGGCCTAAATCCAGTAGAGAACTCCGAGTGTCCTAAAAATACCAGTCCCCGTCCCAGTGTCCTACCCCAGCCCCCACCCCCAGAAATCCCTGACAGTAACCATGTGCTGCCTCCACGTCACTCAAAGAAACCTTGGCAAATGTCAGCTACAGTCGCTTGTAATCTTCAGGGAGGTGAGACGGTGCCAGAAGTGGCCGGTTTCTTTATCCACATCGCCCAGATATAAACAATATCGGGAAATAATGACAGGGAGATCCTTCTAGGCCAGCCTCCCGAAAACATTTCTCCCTGAGTGAAGTCCCCCCACAAAGCACAGGCCGTAATGGCCCCGGGGCTGGCAGCTTGTTACCTTATCTCCTGGAGGCAAAAGCGCCTCCGTGAAAGACATTTTTGGTGCCGGGTTCTGGATGTCTCGGTAATCCTCTCATTTATGTACGCAGACAAGGAGATCAAAGCCCCTGGGGATGCATAAAACATGTCAGGGCGGGGAGTTTTACATCCATTAGAGCTGACAAATGCTTTGTCCAGCTGATGGGGTGGCCAGATAGCCACCCTGAGGACCAGAGGGCCGCAAGGAGGTGGCCTGGCTGGGAGACACCGGCTGTACAGACGCAGGCACAGAGAAGGCCAGGGAGCGGTGGGGGCTGATAGGAGAGCTGGAGCTGGGCCCCCGCCTCCATCAGCACCCCCATGTCTTTGATATGGACAATTGTTGTTTTCTCCATTTTTTTGTTTTGTTTTGTTTTGTTTTTGAGATGGAGTCTCACTCTGTTGCCCAGGTTAGAGTGCAGTGGCATGATCTCGGCTGTCTGCAACATCTGCCTCCCAGGCTCAAGTGATTCTCCTGCCTCAGCCTCCCAAGTAGCTGGGACTACAGGCGCCCGCCACCACGCCTGGCTAATGTTTTGTATTTTTAGTAGAGAGAGGGTTTCACCGTGTTAGCCAGAGTGGTCTCGATCTCCTGACCTTGTGATCCGCCCGCCTGGGCCTCCCAAAGTGCTGGTATCACAGACATGAGCCACCGCACCTGGCTGTTTTCTCAATTTTGTGAAAAGTGCTGTGCAGAAACACAGGCCCAAGACACTCTTCCAGGAGCCCCAAGGCCCTCCTGTGTGGGCATCCTGGAATCACCTCTGGCGGAGAAAAGCAGTCATGGAACAAGAATGAGAAAGCCCAAGAGAAAGGAGGGTAGAGGAAAGGAATGAAAAAAAATCAGGCAAGAAAAGAAACTGAATATCATCAATATTCTCCTTTAAAAGTCACAGGATTGTAGAATTCACCCGCAACCTGGCCTGTCGCCATCATGGTTGCCATGGAGTGCCCCAGTTCTTCCAGGACAGGCAGGAGTGTGCTCCCCGCATCCCACTGAGGGGGACCCACACACAGAGGAGCAAAGTGTCCCTGAGGCAGCCGGGAGCTCTCCTGGTCCTGGGAAGGCAGAGACCATTGTTCATCCCCAAATAAGGGGAGGGCTTAAGTGAGAATGTTCGCGTGTGTGTGTGTCTGTGTGTCTGTGTGTGTGCATGTGCACGTGCATGAGAGAGGGGCGGTGGGGGGGTGGGGGATGGCACCCAGGAGCCACGCCTGCTTCTTCTCCGGGGAGCAGTGGCACAGACAGCACCTCTCATAGATCCAAGAGCCTGCAATGTGAGTCAGTGACATTACTGTAGTTTCATAACTTGAGTGCCTTCTCGTGGAGCCTCACGGTGACTGTAGGGCCTCATTGGATAGTCATATCTGGCTTCATGTTGCAAGTCTCACTTGGAAAGGGCAAGTGACTGGGAGTCTGTTGAATTGCCAGGGAAACCTTGCCTTCAGTTCTGTAAGCTGTCCGCCTGGGGCTGTGAGCACAGCATGGTTATAGAGGTCACTGGCCCTCACAGTGGCCTGGGCTCTCGGCTCCTCGGCTGCTGTGTCCCTCAGTGTCCCTGTACAGGGTCCATGGTACCATTTCTAGAACCAGAAGCTCAGTCAGTGAGTCCTCTGTCTTTGTCACATGAAAGAGCCATGTAGGCCAGATCCATTGGTCTGCTGTTATCCATCCATCTCTCCTGGTGGGCCCGTTTCAACCTCAAAGCGAAGGAAGTGATGATGTGGGGAGTGCCTTCATATGGATGGGTCCAAATCCAGAAATCTCCCAAACCCATTTCCTAAAATGCCATGTATTTCCAATAAAAAATACGTTCTGTTGCAAACTTGTATGTAATTTAAATCAGCAGTCCCCCAACCTTTTTGGCACCAGGGACCAGTTTTGTGGAAGACAATTTTTCCACAGACTGGGGAGAAGGGATGGTTTCGGGATGATTCCAGCACATTACACTTATTGTGTACTTTACTTCTGTTATTATTACATTGTAATATACAATGAAATAATTATACAACTCGCCATGATGTAGAAACAGTGGGAGCCCTGAGCTTGTTTTCCTGTAACTAGACAGTCCCATCTGGGGGTGATGGGAGACAGTGACAGATCATCAGGCATTAGATTATCATAAGGAGCGTCAACCTAGATCCCTCCCATGGACAGTTCAAAATAGGGTTCTGGCTCCTATAAGAATCTAATGCCACCACTGATCTGACAGGAGGCGGAGTTCAGGTGGCGATACACGCGATGGGGAGAGCTGTAAATACAGATGAAGCTTCACTCGCTCACCTGCCGCTCACCTCCTGCTGTGTGACCCAACAGGCCATAGAATGGTACCAGTCCGTGGCCCAGGGGTTGGGAACCTCTAATTTGAATAAAATAAAACAATGTGATGAAGCTATCATTTCCTTTCCCCAAAAGTAGTTCTTGAGGAAAATTTAATTTAATCAAAAGAATGCAGACATACATACAGAGACTTTTGCATTCATCCAAGGGTGCTTCCAAGAACCAGCAGGTGCTGTACTGTGAAGATGGACTGCTTTTTTTTTTTTTTTTTTTTTTTTGAGATGGATTCTTGCTCTGTTACCGAGGCTGGAGCATGGTGTCGCCATCTTGGCTCACTGCAACCTCTGCCTCCTGGGTTCAAGTAATTCTCCTGCCTCAGCCTCCAAATAGCTGGGACTACAGGTGTGCACCACCATACCTGGCTAATTTTTGTATATTTAGTAGAGATGGGGTTTCATCATGTTGGCCAGGCTGGTCTCAAACTCCTGACCTCAAGTGATCCACCCACCTTGGCCTCCCAAAGTGCTGGGATTACAGGTGTGAGCCACTGCGCCTGGTGTTACTTTTTTACACTGCTCCACTTCAAACAGAATACATTTTCCTTTCATTAATACAGACCCTTCACTATCTCTTATCATTTATGATTGAGGTCATTAAAAAATCTTCCTCTGCTCCAAAACAAAATGATGAAAAAAGCAAGAGAAAGCAAGGTAGGGTGTGGGGAGCCCTTCTCTGAGACAACTGGGTGAGAACTCAGGGGAGGCACAGGAGTAAGAGAGGATGCCTATATGGGAGCAAAGGTCTGATCTGAAGTTCATTGTGTTTTTTTGTGTGTTTGTTTTCGAGATGGAGTCTCACTCTGTCGCCCAGGCTGGAGTGCAGTGGTGCAATCTTGGCTCACTGCAATCTCTGCCTCCCAGGTTCAAGTGATTCTCCTGCCTCAGCCTCCCGTGTAGCTGGGGTTACAGTTGAGTGCCACTATACCCAGATAATTTTTTGTATTTTTAGTAGAGACAGGGTTTCACCATGTTGGCCAGGCTTGTCTTGAACTCCTGACCTCAAGTGATCAGCCCGTCTCGGCCTCCCAAAGTGCTGGGATTACAGGTGTGAGCCACCATGCTTGGTTGTGAAGTTCACTATGTTTTGGACAGAGGACTTCAGATTGCTGGGTAGAGGTGAGGGCAGAGAAATGGGAGGGAAGGGAGAGACCTGGGTCCCGTAGATTTTGCTGCCAGCCACCAGATGGCAGCTCGAGCCGTGTGCAGCTTCGTTGGTTCCTGTAGCAAGGATAACAGACAGGCAGAGCAGGAGAGCTGCTGAGTGGGTGTGACCTGCCAGCCAGGTGCAGCTCTAAGTGCCAGGACCTACCTGGCTTCCAGCTTTCGTGAAGCTTCTCCACTTCACAACTAAGGCCCTTTATCACCAACCTCATGCTAAACTCTGAAATCAGTCTTGATCTCAGGCACCAGAGCTTTAAGGAACCCGTTTTAATGTTTAGTCTTAAGTCAACCTTATTGCCCATCTGCCTCTGAGTTTATTATTACTGCATCATCAGGGTTTTTGATTTGTTCTTGATCAAAAGGACACTTGTGCCCCACATGTGGGTTTTCCATCTTAACCACTGCACTTCCACATAACTCTTTAAAAAATGCATTCCTAAGTTACTCTTGCATCTCCACCTCCTCTGCTCTCCCCTGCCTGCAGGATTGCAGTCTTGTCCTCAAGTCCCATGCCAGAGGTCTCACACCCTGGTGACAGAATTACCTTATTATCATTGCCTATGTACAAGTGCTGTCTGCATGGGATTTCCCACTGTTGACTTCTCTGATAAAAACTGCTTACCCGAATGCAGCCCTTGCACAGGATTGGAGATCCTGTCTGTAGTCCCTTCCATCCCTGCTGCTGAGGTCCTCCCATCCCCTGCTGAGGTTGTCTTTTCAGCAACTGCCCTTTCCAATCTGTTTCAGGGTTATTGCAGTGAAACCCAGTGCTGGCAGTGTCATGTAGAGTGACAGTAAGTGACAATTACACACTTAGAACCTCCATTGATGCTGAATTTAGGATGGAGTCTAAACTCCCAAAGGTGGTGGGTCCCTTGATCTCTCCCCAGTCTTCCCTGGCTTCCCCTCTTCACATTCCTTTAATGTGCACCCTTCCTTGTAGCCTCTTTTAGCTCATGTTTCTGAGCCCTTGCATGAGCTTCTTCTTAGAATGTCCCTCTCCCAGCATCAGCTTGGCAAGAGCCTCTACTTGATCTCAAAGCTCCGCTCAAGCACCTTGTCCTATATGAAGTCTTCCCTGATTGCCTGGCCTGGGAGGCAGGTGACTTCCTGTGTCCTTCCCTCCATTCCAACTCCTATCCAATTGTTAGGTTGTACTGCACAGCCCCTGCTAAACCAGTTGTCCATGACATCCCCTAGACATTGAGTTTCTGGTGGGCACAGACCGTGTCTCATCCATCTCTGTATTCCTAATGGTGGACAGCACAGCCAATCTCAGTGAATGAGCACTGTTTAATGAATCATTGAGGAATTCATGTGCATTCGAATGATATACTTAAGTGCTTCCCAAATATGTCGCAAAAAATTCCATTTCCACAGAATGATAGATATTGGCAGACAAATGTTTTTTGTACAAAATTAATTTGGGGAAATGCTAGATGAAGCAAATAAAAAAGATATCCTTATTGCAGTGCTTAAAAATCTTTTACTATGCTAACATGTATTAATATCCAAGGGGTAGATACAAATTGAAGCATTTCCCAAACTCATTTGATCACTGCCATCTTTTCTCTTTGTAAAGAAGTCCATCTTTACATAGGGTTCTATGGTGCACGCTTTGGGAAACTGATATATTTCTTTATCAGTTCTCCTATGAAGCATGCTTGCTGGAAGACAGCAGCGGGATGGCACTTGGGAGAATGTTGTCATGGCCACGGTGATGTACATTCTGCTTGTATATTTAATTAACCATGCATCTGCTGCACTTACATTGCCTTCTTATACTAATCATAGTAGTTATTCATAATCTGTAAGATGTGTGGGAAACTCACTGAACCTCAAGCGAGGCCCTTCTCTTAATCAGGGATTCTCTTCTTTCTGGTTAGTGGATTGGATTCATTTTCCTAATTTGTGAGTTTTCCATTATTTGTTAATATTTTCCCTCTGTGCCCTTTTGCTGCACAACTATTTCTCTGGGTTTTCCATGAGACTCGGCAGTCACTAACTGGCCTCCTTTGCTTTTTAGGAACACATTCACCAGGGAAAGCTCCTGAGTGGCCGCTCACGCAGCCTGGCCCTGGAGCATCTGCAGGTGGCCTCACAGACCCCAGGAATCCCTGCGACTTGGGAAGAGGACCTCCCATGGTCACATAACCCATCTCCTGCCTCCAGGAGTGGCCCCCTTACTACCCGTAATGCAGTGCCTGGGCTGACAGTCTCTGAGAGGTGGCTGAGTCCCAATCTCATCACCTCCCTCACCCTAGCCCTGGTGGCAGCCCCCATCTGCTCTCAGAGCTCCCTCTCACATTTCTCATGGGGAAAGAATTGGACAGTGGATGTGGGAGGTTTCAATCACAGTGAAAGAAACCGGGATTACTCACGGAGGAATGTCCCATCAATCACAGAGCGTTAAAAACACGACCCAGAGGGATTTAAGAGCACGGACAGTGATTGTCTGCTACACTTATTCCGGAGGGAGGAGGATGAACAACATGACTCCTGAAGGTCCCACCACTTGGGGCATGAGAGCTGAGTCTGCTCTGTGATGGTGATGGGGAAGGGAAGACCGTGGGTGGAGTGGGAGGTAGAAATAAGGTCAAGCAGGGGTTTCCGCTTGACCTTCTCAGTTCATTCCCCCTTCAAAAATCTGCTGAGCACCTGCCGTGTGCCAGGCACTGCCTCGGACCCAGGGGCCTCAGCTGCAAGTGACATGCCAGCTCTCTCCAGGCATTCACAGGGCTGTCCCAGAGCCCAAGACAAAAATAACTTGTTCAGTGAACACTTTTTGAGGGCTATTTGCCAAGTTAGGCACCAACTTTCATTTTTTTTTAAGTTTTGTTTTATTGTGGTAAAATATACCTAAAATTTACCACCTTAACTATTTTTATGTGTACATTTCCGTGGCGTTAAGAACATTCACGTTGTTATACTGTCACCGCCATCCATCTCCAGAACGTTTCCATCTTTCCAAATTGAAGCTCTGCACCCACTAAACACCAACTTCCCGTTTCCCTTCCCCCAGACCCTGGCAACCTCGACTGTTTTTGGATTTGACTCCTCTAGGGACCTCCTATAAGTGGACTCATGCAGTATTTGTCCCTTTGTGGCTGGCTTATTTTACTTAGCATAATGTCCTCAAGGTTCATCCATGTTGTAGCATGGGTCAGAATTTCCTTCCTTTTTTTTTTTTTTTTTTTTTTTGAGACAGAGTTTCACTCTTTTTGCCCGGACTGGAGTGCAATGGCACGATCTCGGCTCACTGCAACCTCCGCCTCCAGTGTTCAAGTGATTCTCCTGCCTCAGCCCCCTGAGTGTCTGGGATTACAGGTGCCTGCCACCACACCCAGCTGATTTTGTATTTTTAGTAGATATGGGGTTTCACCATATTGGCCAGGCTAGTCTCAAACTCCTGATCTCAAGTGATCTGCCCAGCTTGGCTTCCCAAAGTGCTGGGATTACAGGCATGAGCCACTGCACCCAGCTCCAATTTCCTTCCTTTTTAAGGTGAAATAATATTCCACCGCATGGATAGACCATGTTTTGCTTATTCATTCATCTGCCAATACATACTTGGGTTGTGATATGGTTTGGCTGTGTTCCCATCCAAATCTCATCTTGAATTGTAGCTCCCATAATCCCCACATGTCATGAGAGACCCCAGTGGGAGGTAAGTGAATCATGGGGTGGGTCTTTCCCATACTGTTCTCATGATAGTGAATAAGTCTCTCGAGATCTCATGGTTTTATAAAGGGGAGTTCCTCTGCACACTCTCTCTTGCCTGCTGCCATGTAAGATGTGCCTTTGCTACACCTTCACCTTCTGCCATGATTGTGAGGCCTCCCCAGCCGTGTGGAACTGTGAATCCATTAAACCTGTTTTTTGTTGTTGTTGTTTGTCTGTTTTTTAAATAAATGATCCAGTCTCAGGTATGTCTTTATTAGCAGATTGAAAACGACTTATACAGATTGCTTTTACATTTGGCTATTGTGAGTCATGCTGCTGTGAACATGGGTGTACAACCAACATTAATTTTACTTTAACATTTACAATAGCTGCAGGCACTCATCACTTCTGCGGGGAGGAGGAGGCATCCCTGAATTGAACCAGGCATGTTAGCATGTCACGTGTCAGCAAGGGGGCCTGACTATATAAGCGTTTGGTGGCTGTAGCCTTGTTCTAGTAGATCTGAGAGACAGGGAATGGAAAGTGAGAGACACCAGGGGAGACCTTGAACTGGTTCCAGGTGAGCCTTGCAAGTTCAGGGAGTAGAGAGGTGACCTAAGAAGGACGTGTGAAGTAGAAAATGAACCGACCTCAGGTTCTCCACCCACCTCACTTGGTGAGGCCAGGTGAGCATGTTTTGAAAAGTGAGCTGATGGAGCAGGCGGGAGCCTCCCCTGTTTCCTTCCTTCCTGCAGAGACTGCCCCATAAGTGGACAGCCAGGCTGATGAAAGGCAAACCTCAGAGCCTCATCCTATTTCAGAATTCTGCAAACTCGCTAAACTGGCCGTGGTGTGTATGTGAAACCCAGCTTCTGATCTCTCAGTGGAGGACTTTCCAGACCCCTCATTTTCCCATCCTAGCATCTCTGGTCACCTCTGTTTGCTGCTTACTCTAGAATGTGTGCAGAGGAAAAGAAATGGCAGCAAATATCAGTCCTGCAGTGGAGATTCTTATGAGCAGTTCTGACCAAGGAGAGGAGATCAAAACCTCCTCCAGATGCCCAGATAAGTTGCCTCCTCCTTCTATGGGCCTAGAGGCAGGAGCACGGGCATTAGTCTGGGGTGAGTCTGATCCCAGATTAAGTAGGGGAAACACCTACCTACGCCTTTAAAACAATGCAAATAACTAGTGAGAACGTTTTAAATTCATGAAGCATTTTCTTGCATTTCATCTCACTTGTGTGAGGTTGGTGGAGCAGGTGTTATTATTCCCACATGAAGACCAGGACACAAGCTCAAGGCGGTTGAGTGCCTGCTCCACAGCCACACAGCTGGTGAAATCCAACCTGGGCCTTTTAACTGAGGCCTATTTCATTGAGATTGAATGTCTGTGTCCCCTTTCAATTTACATATTGAATTCTGAATTCATATGGGGCCTTTGGGAGGTAATGAGGACATGAGGGTGGAGTCCTCACAAATGGGATTAGTGCCCTTATAAAAGGGATCCCCAATGTGCTCTCTTGCCCTCTTTCTGCCAGTTGAGGGCACAGCCAGAAGTCAGCAGTATGCAGTCACCCAAACATGCCGGCAGCTGACCTCAGACTTCTAGCTCCAGAGCTGCAAGAAGTAAATTTCCAGGGCTCATAAGCTGCCCAGCCTCTGTTACTTCATTACAGCAGCCCACACTGATTGACCCACCCGGAGTCCTTCATAAAGTAGAGGACTGAACTGAGACTGGACCAGCCCGGTTCTACAGCAGTCTTTCAGCTTCAAAGTTCTGGGATGCCACTGTGACACTCTCCTCACTGGCAGATGCCACAGGCTGGACTGCCTCTGTGGCTCATCCCAGGGACCTTAGCATCTTGGAAAAAGACTATCAGAGAGGGCAAAACTTCTGGGTGTTCACTGGTATTGAGTGCTTCTCTATGCCTGGGCACCGTATGGTGCACTGTGCAACTAACGGAATGCTCATGACCATTCCAGGCCATGGTAGGGAGGTAGGAGGTATCATTCTCTGTTTGTAGAAGAGAAGACTAAGGTTCATAGAGGTCCCGTGGAATTCAAAGGACAATATGGGAGCATGCCAGGAATAAGTAAAAAGCCAGATGGGTAGCGTTCAGAGAACATCCCTGAACGTGCCACACGCACAAGGTGTGTTAACATACCTGTGAGGCCCTGGGTCCTTGGATTAGGCCCTCCTAGGCTGGGATGTTGCCATTCTCAGCCAGACCTGAGGCTCCCAGCCCAGGGAGATGTGTCCAGCTCATCCAGGTTGGCTGTGGATGCCTGGTGTTTACACCATCTTCACTGAGGTGACAGCCCTGAGCTTCTAACACAGCTCCTCCCAGCAGCAGGGAGAGTGGATGTACTGGACCAGCTGCTGGCCCCACGCTGACCCCCCGACCCCAAAGCTGTCCCAGGGAGACATTTCTGCGGTGGGCCCAGACCACCAACGATGCAGCCAGACAAGGCGGAGGTGAAGCAAAGGGGAGCCAGAGGGAAGGACCCCTCAGGCTTGGTCCATTCCTGGCTCCACACGGGTGTGTACTGAAGGCCTGCTGCTTGAGTGGACGGCAACAAAAACGCTGGCCAACCTCGACTGAACACTTTACAAACACCATCTTGAGTGTCCTCACCACAGCCCAGCAGGGCGGGCCTGTTACTATCCGGATTGTGCAGCTGTAGAAACTGAGGCACAGTAGAGAAGGTCAGCCACATGCCTGAGGTTACTACCCCCTGGGGAAGGGAAGATCCAGGACCTGTATCCAGGCATGGCTGTGTCCAGGGACCCCTGGAGCCCTGCCTCACTCCATTGCCCACTGAAATTCCCACTGGAGCCTTTCCCCACTGGAGCCTTTCCAGCTGCATCTGCAGTGGGAATGCCGGTGTGACACAGGGACTCAGAACACCGATGGGGAAGAGGGTGGAGCATTTCATGGTCGGTGGGTAGAGGGCCCACCACCCATCCCATCCCAGTCCCGTCCCCTAATGTGGCTTCCTCGACAGAACCCAGCTGTCGCCTGAGGGCTCATCCAGCCACATGGGAGGGAACTTGTCCAAGACCACGCATGGCCTTCCCAGGGTGGGGTGGCGGTGGTTGTAGTAAGTCCTGAGTTCCTGCCCTTGTCCCAGGAAGGCTGGGCACAATTGCAATTCAGCTCAAGGAACGAAGCATAGCATCCTTAGTTGCACAGAGGTCATTTCCCTCAGGCCCCTGCCTCCATCCACAGGCCTGGCCTTTTTGATGAAGCCCTGTCTCATACTGCAAGAAAAGGGCATGTCATGCATTTCGTGGACTTTTCCCCCCAAACACTGTTAGGGTGAACTGTATGAAATTGCTAATATTTAACGATTTTTGATTTACAAAATTGCAGTTACATATGGTCCAACCTAATACTTGAGAAGGCCACACTGGCCCAACAGAATTTGCTGGAAAGCCCTGATTGGAACCCTTAAATCCTACTGTATGCCAAGTCCTTTCTCATGGGGCTGACTCTGTCCCTGCAAAGCACTCTCCAGGGCCAGCCGTGCTGGGAGTAGCTGGGCCCACCCTGTCGGCAAACCTCGCCAATGGAGGAACGCAGAAAGGACACTGGACAGGAGATCAAAAGCCTTGTGATCTGGGGCAATTCACGCGACTTCCCTGAGCCTTGGTTTCCTCATTTGTACCTTCCCACAGTGTTATCATACCATCCAGTGAAAGGATCTAAGTGAAGTGTCTCCCTCCAGGCCTGTGCTCAGTGCTGGGTAAGTCTGTGGGGAATGAGTTGGAATCACCGAGAACCACATTCAGCTCAGAAAGTCTCCCTGAAGATGCACGGCCAGAACAGAACGCTTCAGAATCAGCCATCCCTACCCCAGCTCCACTGCTGGGCCCTTGAGGTGCCTAGGCCACTGCCAGCCACTGCGGTGGCCATGTTCGCCTCTCTCCATCCAGCACTTGGCCTGCTCCATCTCTTCTGCCCGTCTGCATGGCTATTACTTTGCCAGAGGCCCCACACACTTGTTTAGGCTTGCTGGGTTGGGGGTGCTCTGGGCTTGGAAGATTGCTACCCTCTGCTCTAGTCCTATCCCTCTTGGACAGACCCCCATAGCCACCCAGCCCTCTGAAACCCCACTTCTTATAACACACCCACACTTCCACAGTGCTTCCCATAACCCCCACCCTCATGGTACCACCACTCCCATAGCCACCCGCCTTCATGACGCCCCTCTCCCTATGAGCCACCCACCCTCCCCAGGACACACCCACTCCGGGGAAACACACACATCCATCTTTGTGTCTTTTCTGGCCTCCTGGGGAGGGGTCCCACCACTTTTACCTGCCCTGGGAAATGATCCAGACGGAATAGAGCAGCGTCTCCAGGAGAACCAAGGAAGTGGTGAAGTTCCCCCAATCAGCTCCTCTAAGTCTTGCTCATTGTCTCCAAGAGTTAGGGGACACTGGATGAGAGCTTTCTAAGCGCCAGGTCCTGCCCTAGGTATTCACCATAACCCACGGAGATAAAACTGTTATAATTTTCATAAGAGAAACCTGAGGCACAGAGAATTTCAGTAACTTGCCAGAAATCACAGAGGTTGAGCCCAGGCAGAGACCTCTCTGCACGCCTCCAGCTCTGAGGGTCTAAGGGTTCTTTCTGTGTTGAGGCCTGGAAAAGCTTCCTGCACTCATCAATGGCATCAGAGTCCAGGAGGGAGCTAGGAACAGATGCCCAGTCTCTGAAAACTGAGGAGACTTCTCCAAAGATTGGAGATTCCTGCTGTCTAAGTTCAGTGAGGGATTTTATCCGGAATTCTCCAAAGCTCCCAAAATCTCAGACTTCAGGTGAGCCTGGACTCACAGACTAGACTCTTGCAAAGGTGAGTATTTGAAAAGTAAGACTGTCCTGCTCGTTTTAAGGATATGAAGGAGTTCGGGAAAGATTAGCAGAGTATTGTCAGGGAATTGCTTTAAAAGGGATTAGTGGTAAGCACATCCAGTAGGTTTTTGGAGGTTCGTGGAAGCCTTTACAAGGTTTTTCTTCCTTACTCAGGTGCATTGGTTTGGCAAATCCTGTTTCCTCAAAGAGTGTGCCAAAGAAACTCCACCTTGGTTTTTCAGAGTTACAGACAAAGTAGGAAGAGGCCTAACAGGGCTTCTAACCTCTCCTCTTAATGATGAGGAAGCCAAGGTCCGGGGAGGCTGACTCTGATACTGACGACAACAGTACCCAGTTCCTGGCACTGGGGCTGGCTGGGTTCTAGGTGCTTGGTTTCCATGACGACAGTACCCAGTTCCTGGCACTGGGGCTTCCTGGGTTCGAGGTGCTTGGTTTCCATGATGACAGTACCCAGTTCCTGGCACTGGGGCTTCCTGGGTTCGAGGTGCTTGGTTTCCATGACGACAGTGCCCGGCTCCTGGCACTGGGGCCGGCTGAGTTCCAGGTGCTTGGTTTACATGTACTTGGCATCTCAGGGCTTGGTATACATTTGACGTCTCCTTTACTCCCGTTGGTACTTTTGCTGTACCTTCTTTACAGAGGAGAAAAGTGAGGCTGGGAAACTGCACAGCCGAGCTCCAGAGGCCGTGGACCCTGCCAGGGCTGTTTCCATAAAGGGCTCTTTCCACCCGACCCACTGCCAGGAAAGCCAGGAAGAATCCCATTCTGTGACTGGGCTCAAGTTAGTGATGCCTTTGTGGGCACCACTTCTCACCACCCGCAATGGAGATGGTCCCTCGCTCACTGCCAAGGATAAGCGGGCAGAGTGTGTCACCACTTATCACGAGGGACACTGTGGGAGAGCCAGGGTGGTACTAACTAGGTTCACCGGGACCCCTGCTTTCCGGGCAGAAGACTCTGCAGTGGCCTGTCCTTGTGTTTGCAGTCACAGCACAAACCTGGGTTCTGGTGACCTGGTCCTGGTTCTGCTGTGTATTTTCTGGTGACCTGGGTCACTTACTATCTCTGAGTGTTTCCCCATCTCTGAAGTTAGTTAGGATTGTGTAAAGATGAAAAGGAGTCGGGCACAGTGGCTCATGCTTGTAATCCCAGCACTTTGGGAGGCCAAAGTGGGCAGATCACCTGAGGTCAGGAGTTCGAGAGCAGCCTGGCCAACATGGTGAAACCCTGTCTCTACTAAAAATACAAAAATTTGCCGGGCATGGTGGTGAGCACCTGTAATCCCAGCTACTCAGGAGGCTGAGGCAGAAGAATCACTTGAACCCGGGAGGTGGAGGTTATAGTGAGCTGAGATTCCGCCACTGCACTACAGCTTGGGCAACAAGACTGAAACCCTGTCTCAAAAAAAAAAAAAAAAAAAAAAAAGATGAAAAGGAACAAAAAGCATGTCCCTTGCCTGGCACAGTGTCTGGCCCTAGTAGGCAGCCATCGATGCCAGGCGCCGTGACTGTTATTGTAGGAAGTGAGGGCGTCTGAAGAATGCTCTCCTTGGGATGTCATAGCCACGGAGTTGTCCCTAGTGGCCGGAAGTCTCCTCCCCCAAATTAGGATGCTGGCCTGGGTGGAGGGGAGGGGCCAGTCCTCTTGGCTGGTGGGTGCATGGCCTGGACCCCCCAGCAGCCTCTCTGGCGCAGGGACAGGGACGATAAGCGGTGATGGACTGTTCTGAGGGCTCCGCGGCGGGCACAGGGAAGGCAGTGTGGTGTGGGGTGGCCTCCCCGCTGATAACCTGGGGGAAGGCGCTATCGGGAGAGGAAGTGGGCAGGGATGGGGCCAGAGGGGGCCGCTAGAGCCCCAGGGCGGGACCCAACCCCAGGGGTCGCGTCATCCATTCTCTGCCACCAGGCACAATTGCACCGGACCATCCATCACTGCCTGCCGGCCTGGCTTTTTTCTTCTCCAAATGCATTAATGCACTCTCACTACAGAAGACCCAAGCAATGTGGGTAAAATGCCAGCGCCCTTCCTTATCCCTCTGCGCTGACAGCCCCAGCCGCTCCCTCCCCGGAGGTCATGGGGCTCTCTTTGGTTTGTATCACTGGGATCCCTTTGCTGCACGTTTACACAAATACGCGTGTGTGTGATGAACATAAAATTGTGTGTGTGTGTGTGTGTGCGTACATCATGCTATATGTGTTTTTCTGTACCCCTTTCCCCTCATTTGATAGTCTTGGCCTTGTGTCAAAATCAGAATCTATGCACGTGCCCATTCATTTTTTTAAGTTTTTTTTTTTTTTAATATTTTCTGTAGAGACAGGGTCTTGCTATGTTTTCCAGGGGCTGGCCTCAAACTTCTGGCTTCAAGAGATCCTCCTACCTCGGCCTCCCAAAGTGCTGGGATTATAGGCATGAGCCACTATCCCTGGACTGCCCATTCATTTTAATGGCAGAATAGTAGTTTATAAAATAATTATGCCCTTCTAGCTGGCCCTTCGGACAATTAAAAAAAGAAAAAAAGATGTGCCCAATTTCCTTCAGCTACCCTCTTGTTGTATCATTAAGTTGTTCCCATTGTGATTACAAACAAGTTGCAGTAAAGAATATCGTACGTTTATCTTTGGGAATAAGGGCATATCTTACTGTAGGATAGTTTTCTAGAAATGCAGTAGCTTCATCAGTGTGTGTACGCGTCAACATTTTGGAAGCCAAAAGTGCTTCCCCAAAAGGCTTTATCGAATTACACTGCCATTAACCTTTATGAGAGTAACAGTTTTCCATATCTTTACCAGTATTATTGGATGTTAGCAGTATTGCCATTTTGCCACCTGATGGCAAAAGTATCTGGCACCACTATTTCAATTGCATTTTCCCGTGGACTGGTGTGGCTGGGCACTGTTTGCTTTATTTATTAGTTGTTCTAGTTCTCTTTCTGTGCAGTGCCCATTCTAAATGTTGGTTCATTTGTCTTTGGGTTGTTTAGAAACAGGAAGAACTTCTTCAGTTTTCTTTGCACTAATGCTTTGTCATGGAGGCACTGCAAATATTGTCTTCCTGCCTGACACTTGCTTTAACTTTGTTCACAATGTCCTTCATCAGGTTTCCCTCCACAGGATTAGCAACAATGCTATCCTCTGTTTCTGAGTGTTTAATCCACATGTTCTTTTTTTCGCTGACATCCAGTAAAAATACTAACAACTTCCTTCTGTTGTAGACCTAACTAACTGTGCCAGGCACTCTGCTGAGCACCGGAGAGGCACTGCCTCATCCACTCCGGGTGAGGCTGCCGCTTAGCAAACGTGCTTGACAAGTGAGGAAACAGGCTCAGGGAGGTGACTGCTTGCAGAGGGCCATGTGGCTGGGCAGGACTTGAGCCCACATCCATCTGGCCTCAGAGGCTTGACCACTGTGCTTCTCTTCCTTTCAACCTCAGCTGGCTTTTCTTCCAGGTCAAACTATCCTTGCCTGAGCCCTGACTGAGCATGTAGTTTTGGATTAAGATGTTACGAGGTATGGGATGTGGACAAAGAATAAGATAGTGACTTGTCCCCATTCCTTTGTGTATTTGACAAATATCCTTTGAGAGCACGTTCTGTGTACCAGCTCCTGGGATGCAGGGGTACTGCACACTTTTCTTAATCTCAGGGGTGATGTGTGGGTGGAGTTGGGCCAAGTGTTTAATACTTGGGGCTAGAAATGAGTAAGCTGAGGCCATCAGCCATTACATGGGAGCCTTGGAGGTAAGAAACAATACAACCTAGGAATGATGCTAATGATGAAATGCTTGCACAATTCCACAACTGTTTCCTTGCTTTGGTTAGTTACATGTGTAGTCATGCCCACCACAGGCATACGTACACATGTGCATGCACACACCCACCCTGCTCCAGCCTCCAAGGCGCCGGGCATGTACTCTATCTGCTCTTTGGAGAGCCGAGGGCATGTAGCCCAGCCCTGCCTGTGCAAGACCAGGTCCTATTGGTTATGGGGAAAGGCCACTCGGTCCACAGCAGTGAGCAGGAGGCTAATTTTAACCAAGAGTAGTGGCGTGACCTTGGCACAGAAAGGAAGGCACCCACAGAGATGCCCCTAGATGGACCCCTCGCCCTTCCAGAGATGTCAGGCTGAGACGGGAGTGTTCTCCTTGCCCTCCTGCCTGTCCTTCCTCCCAGGCAAGGCTGTCAGCTCTGGGCAGCAGTCCCTCTTCACCTCATCAGTCCTCGGTAATCAGCCTTCAAACCCCTTGGGGCTGGCTCCCATCAGCCCCTGTCAGACTCTGCAGCCCACAGGGGCCTGGTGGCCCAGGGGCCAAGCTGCTGATTGGAAATGGAGGAGGATGGGACCAGGGTGGGCAGGGGGACCAGGGGACTGGCAGGCCGGGCTCCCAGGTGCCCCCAGGGAAGGTGCTGCCTGGCCTGGGCCTCTGCTGTCAAGGGTGTATGGGGAAAGGGAGTGTGCATATATTGACATCCTGCTGTGTGCACCCCATTGTGGCCAAAGCTTTGTGTACATTATCTTAGTTCATCCCCAGCTTTCCTTTGAGACAGGTATGCTTATGTCCATTTTAAAAGTAATGAAACTGAGGCTCAGAGAGGTTACATAATTTGCCAAGAATCCCATAACCCATAGCAGGCAGAGCCAAGAGGTGAAGTGAGCCCTACCTGACTCCTCCAAAGCCCGCTCTCCTACAACATGACCTGCAACTGGCAAGGGGGCCAGGCCAGAGGGGTGTGGGTGGGGCACAAGCCTGGTGGCGTCTGGGGCCAGCTCCAGCTCTGGTTCTTGCTCCCTGTGTGACCTGCAGCCTCAGAGCCTTGTTCCCCGCCCCTCCCAAGAAGCTCTGGCTGGAGGCGGCTCTGCTGAGGCCCGGGAGGAGGCCAGGCTGACCGGGGCTTGTGTCCCAGCTGCGTGGGCTTGGCAGATGACCTCAATTTTTGGAGGCTCCATTTCTTCATCTATAAAATGGGACCAGTAACAATCCTCTCCTAAGGGCGGTCGTGCTGGCTCAGTAGGACCACGCACCCGCAGCATGAGCATAGTCCCCAGCACGTCACACAGCTTGGCGGCGTGGCTGCAGGGGAACCGACATCACCGTCTGCGTCTGTGGGCATGGGGAGGCCCTTGCTTCCATGAAACAGGGTGCCTGGCAGAGCTCCCTGGGAGTGGGGGTCTGCTGTCTCTTCAGGGTCAAGTGAAGCCTGAGAGGCCATGAAGTCCCCACGGTGCTAGCTGGAAATTTTCTGTGCATACCCACAAATTTTAACTTCTCCCCATGACCAGGGCTATTTTTCGGTCTCTGGCTGATGTCAGGTGGAGCCGCCTCTCTCTGAATCATCAGTAGAGTGCCTGGCCTCCTGTACGGGGACTGGCCACTTCATCCCTCCAGGGGCTGCCATACTGAGACGAGAATGAGGATCCATTAAGCCTGGTGGCCCCATCCGCACCAGATGTTTTTCTTCCTGGAATCTTTTCCACCAGGCTTTCACGAACCTTCCTGTCATCCTCTCAGCAGTTTGCTTAACCTTATTAAAAGGATTGCCCCCTGAGGGCCACTGGACAGGCCCTGTGGGTTATGTCTGCCCTGTTCCTCAAGTGCTCAAGAGCACGTTTAATCTCACCGCCCTTTGGGGCCCCTCAAGTGCTGGCCATGGAGCTGAGCTCAGGATTCAAGGTCTGCCCCCCATCATTTCTAGGGATGTGATGTGGGTGACAGGCTCAGCATCTCTGCCTTTCGTCTGTCCAGACTGAACAGAATGAAGATGTCACACCTCCAAGAGGCTGCTGTGAGGAGCCCCCAGGGCAAGGCACAGAAAACCCCTTTGTAAAATGTGGAGGGCGGTGACCATGCCATTCTGGAAGAAAGGCTGGGAGCAGTGGGTCCCTACTCTGCCATTTATCAGCTGTGTGGCCTGGGGCAGTTACTTACCCTCTCTGGGCCCTAGCTTCCTCATCTGTAAAATGAGGGTCAGAAGGCTACCTCTTGGGATTGCTCAATCATTGGCATTTTACACTCAAAACACGTTGACTGAGTATGAAGGTCTCTTTAGCTGTCTAAAGAGACCTTGGTATCAAGTTTCAACTTTTAACTCGGGTGACTCTGCAAGCCCATCAAAAAAAGCGACTCAAGTGTCCATCGACTGACGAATGGACATGCAAAACGTGGTGTATCCTTAACGGGGAGTCTTATTCACCCTCAGAAAGGCAGGAAACTGACATGACATAGATGAACCTTAAAGACACTATGATAAGCGCAATGACCCAGTCACAAAAGGATAAATACTGTCAGATTCTTGAGGTCCCTAGAGAATGAAATTCATAGAGACGGAAAGTAGAGTGGGGGTGCCAGGCTGGGGGCGGGAAGGAATGGGGAGTTAGCATTTAATGGAGACAGAGCTTCGGTTTGGGAAGATGAGAAAGTCCTGGTTACGGTGGTGCGGCGGCCACACAGCCGTGTGAATGTAACAGTGCATGGAACACTCAGCAAATGTCTATGCTGGTAAATTTTATGTTACGTGTATGTATTTTACTACCTTAAAAAAAAAAAAACAGAAATGACATCATGAGGCCTGGGGAAACTTGAGTCCTGGTTTTTAGTATCTAATGGAATACATGGTGGAACCTTTTATAAAATATTTCATTAAAGGCAGTTTTATCTTTGGAGGAAATCTGGATTTTCATATGTGAATTTGCTTACGGCTGCTCCACTGGTGTTCCAGCTTAGCTTTAGGTCTTTCTTATTTGTAGATGGGACATTTATTCACACCAAATATTCTTGATTTTGAAACTAATCAATGAGTCACAAGAATACATTGATACCTACCACAGGGCAGGTAGAGTGAAAGATACAAAAGCAGAAATAACGCGTATGTCTATGTGTTATGGTTCAAGGGCTGAACTGTATCTCCTCCTCTCCACATTCCTGTGTTGAAGCCCTAACCCCACTGCCTCAGAATGTGACAGTATTTGGAGATATTCTCTTTAAAAATTGATGAGTAAAATGAGGTCGTATGGGTGGGCCCTAGTCCAATATAACTGCTGTTCTTGTAAGAAGAGGCGACAAGGACACAGACACACACAGAGGGACGATCACATGAGGACACAGGGAGAACGTGGCCATCTATGAGCCCAGGAGAGAGGCCTCAGGAGAAACCAACCCTGCCGGTGCCTTGATCTTAGACTTCCAGCCTCCAGAACTGTGAGGCAATCAACTTTTGTTTAAGCTTTTTACAGACCCTCGCCCGTAGTATTTGTTCCAGTAGCCCTAGCAAACGAATACACTATTCCATTTCCAAAACACTCCTTAAATCCTTAAAGCAACTCTGCAAGGGAGGCCTCACTGCCCTCTGTTTATAGACAAGGAAATCAGGGTTCAGAAGAATGGAGTCACTCACGCAAAGTCACATAGCTGGAGAGTGCCAGGCTGCCTAGGTCCTTGGCTTCTGACCCTGTGTGCTCCTTTGGAAGTTCTGCCCCGTGGGTGGGAAGAGCATGAAAGTACAGGAGTCCCCTCTGTCCACACGGAATACGTTCCAGGACCCCCATACTATCTAGATGCTCCGAACTGCAGATAGTACCGAACCTATATATACTGTGTTTTTCCTATACACGCATCTCTATGATACAGTTTAATTTATGAATTAGGCACAGTAAGAAATTAACAACAATAATAATAAAACAGAAAATTGTAACAATATACTAGAATAAAAGTTCTGTGAATGTGGCCTCCATCTCTCTCTCTTTCTCAAAATATCTTATTGTATGTAATATTTTGGGACCACAGTTGACTGCTGGTAACTGAAACCTTAGATAAGGGGCCACTACTATAGACAAAACAGATCACAGCAGCAAAGAGAGCAAAGCTCTGAAGGCAGAGTTAGAAGCCTGAGGCAGGGGAGGTATGGCAGAGGCCAGGGAAGACTGGCTAAGAGGACTTAGCTGGGATCAGGGTCTCTGGAGGCCCTTCTTTGGGGGTTATTATAGCACTAATGAGAGCTAACATTTCTGAGTATTCAGCATAGGACAGGCACTCTGGTAAATGCCTCCTGTGTGCTGCTTTGTGTAAACCTCGCAGCAAGCCTATGATGCAGGTGTCAGCATTGTGCCCATTGCACAGATGAGGAAACTGAGGCTCAGAGAAATGAAGCAAAGTCCCTGAGAGCAAACATCCCGGGAGAGCAAGTGCCTGATTTTGAAAGGTCTGTCTGACTCAGAGACCCTGCTGTTGCTCACTTCATAGCAACACTGTGGGTGTGTCCTGGCTCTGGAATGGAGGAATGGAGGAATGGAGGGAGAGGGAAAGCCACCAGCTCCTTCACAGGCAAGGAGAGGTCTGAGTTCCCTAGACCTGGGCTGCCCCCCTCACCAGAGCTCTGGGTGTCAGGACAGCAATCATATGCCCCAGACGGCTCAGGCATGGGCCCTCTGGCAGTGTCCTCATGTATGCAAATTTATGGTTGCGAGAAGGCAGACTCCACGCCATGAAATACCCTCCCTCCCCCAGGAAGGCAAAGTCCCAGAGCAGGAAATGATGCTTTAGTCCATTCGTGCGCCCTCTGCCTCCTCTCTCCATCTCTCTTCCCCCACACACTCTCACATTTCACTTTCTGGCTGGGAATTGACTGGGCTCCTCATCCTTTATTGACGTGTTTATGTCCGGAACAAGAACACACCAGGACACAGGTTCAGCTCCGGGCACCCCTCGAGCAAGTGCGCCCCCTAGAGGAGAAACTCTCCCTTGTCCTTCAAGCTACTTCCCAGCCTCACCTTTCCCAGGAAAACCAAGCCGGAGGAGAGGCGGTTGTCCACTTTGCCTGAGAACATGCCTTGGAGCATGTGCTGGTCTTCTGAGTTTCTTTTCTAATTTCCGCAGGTTGTCACTTGCATGCCAGAGCTGGAAAAAGCCACAGGCATCTGCTGGTCCTGCAGTTTCAGGACCTGAACATCAGCCTGGCCCCCAGGTGCTTGGAGCCAGCCCTACTGGGATGCAGCACTTCCAAGCTCACACCATGCCCAGTGGTTCCCAATCCGGGGTAGACATTAGCACCAGCTGAGATGTTTAAAGTATGCAGAGGCCCTGGATAAAGTATGCTCACCTGGAACCCTGGCACTGGGACTTTTTAATGTGCTGCCCCACCCCTTCTATCCCAGGTGATCCTAGTGAGTAGCCGGGGCTGAGAGCTGCTGGTCCAAGCTGGAAATGCTTGCACAGGAATCACTCAGGGTGCTTATAAAAGAGGACGTTTCCAGATCCAGACTTCAACCCACTGAATCAGAATCTCTGTGGGAGAGGGAGAGGCTGAAGGACTTGCATTTTATTTTATTATTTTTATTTTTGTTTTTTGAGACTGAGTTTCGCTCTTGTCGCCCAGGCTGGAGTGCAATGGCATGATCTCAGTTTACTGCAAACTCCGGCTCCCAGGTTCAAGCGATTCTCCTGCCTCAGCCTCCTAAGTAGCTGGGATTACAGGCAGCCGCCACCACACCCAGCTAATTATTGTATTTTTAGTAGACACAGGGTTTCACCATGTTGGCCAGGCTGGTCTCGAACTCCTGACTTCAGGTGATTCGCCTGCCTTGGCTTCCCAAAGTGCTGGGATTACAGGCATGAACCACCGCGCCCAGCCTGCATTTTAAACCAAAAACCTGAGGTGACGTCGGTGAAGCACTGGGCGACTCGTTCATCTTTATGGGATGACTGTGGGGTCCAGGGAGGTGAGGAGACAGTCTCAAGCCTTGCAGCTCAAGGACAGCTCCCAAGTCATGGCAGCCACTTCAGAGGGGTTGTGGGGGCCTGGGAGGTGGCGCCCTGGCCTATGGTCCCTGCTCATGAGGGGAAGCAAGGCTCATCCTCATCCTGTGATCTTAACTCCCTCCTCAGCCCCACCCCACAGGAGCTCCAGCAGGTCAGCCTGGCCCTCCCATTCTTGAGTCCCAGTGGCCCCCACTGGCAGGAGTCCCCACTGACCCTGTTGTCCCACGTTCCTGTTTACCCCCACCAATCACGCCCCCTAGCACCAGGTTCTCGGTCAGGCAGTTTCCTCCTTCCAGTACCCTGGCGTGACCAGGTCCTGGAGGAGGTCAGGACCCACAATTTCTGCAGCCCCCACTGTCTGGGACAACAGAGTTCCACCTCGAGGTTCCTCCGCCTCCAGCATCCTGGAGCAGCTGCCGGACACCTGTCTCCCTGGGCTCCTCAGTGAGGCCCCAGGCCTGTCCCCGCCTGCCCTTGCAGACCTCCTCCCTAAAGTGCTGTGCTCCCACCCAGTGCTTGCCCACGGCCAGTGGGGGCTGTGAGGGCCAAGAACTGGCTGAGAGGAACCTGGTGGCATGGAGTCTGTCTGTTTCCTCATCTGCAGAAACAGCTTTGTGGTAGCAATGGTGGTGCTCCCACCCCAGGCTGCTGGAGAATCCACAGCCCATAGGTGATCACGCTATGTAAACTGGTGGCTCTCACCCAGCACCCCTACAGCGACTGCCCCCTCTCCAGGGGTTCTTCCATCAAGGCCCCACTCTCATCCTCTGCTGCCCAGGCCTGCAGCTTCCCCCAACCTACACCCCCATCCTGCAGCTTCCCCCCGCTACACCCCCATCCTGCCGCTTATGAGCTGTGCGTGTGAGCACTTTGTGCCTTGGTTTCCACCTCTGTACTCGGCGTGGCTATAGTCCTACCTCGGGGTGTTCTCACAGTCAGAGGAGTCAACACTGACAAGCTGGGTGCCAAGGGTTCAAGGGGAAGGAAGGGGGTGCACAGGTGGAGCCAGGGGTCTTTCGAATGGGGGACCCAGAACGGTAGGTTCAAGTCTCTGCACCTTTCGTCTACACCCACAGCATGTACAACAGGCAGCGAGAACCTGGATGAAAAAGGTGGGCTTTGGTTAATGATATTTTATCACTATTGGTTCATGAATGTTAACAAACGCACCACCATTGCGCGATGTCAGTAATAGGGGAAATGGGCGAGATATGGAGACTGTCTACTTACTTCCTACTTTTTTTTTTTTTCTGTAAACCTAACTGCTAAAAAAAAAAAAAAAATTCTGTCTCGTAAAAACAAAAACAAAAACATGCTAAGAGGCCCCGTGCAGTGGGAGCCACCAGCGTTCCTCGCTTTTATGCCCCATCGTCACCCGACCCTTGTTTATGCACCTGGCCTGAGGACTCGGAGCCGGAGCCTCGGGAGCTGAGCTCTTGTCCTAGCCGTCCCCAAAGCGCCGGCTCCCAGCATCAGCCCCTGGCTTTGCCAGGCGCAGGGCCCCCGGCGCGGGCCCGAGCCAGGGATTTATGAGGCCACAGCGCCCCCTGCTGGCCCCGCTCGACCGCCCGGAGCCTGGGCCACGCGGGACTCCCCGACCGTGCCTCGCTTGCGCCCGGTGCTCGTCCTGCACGCGATGTTCAGCTTGTCACAGGTAACGACACGGAAAAGCTCGAACGTTCGTGACTTTATTGCGGAAAAGCCCCGCAGTGCCGGAGCCGGGGGACCCAGTCTGGCTTCTGCAGCGGGGCAGGGCGGGGTCCCAGCAGGGCGCAGCGGCGGGCACGCGACCAGAGGCGGCGACTCCTCGGTCAGGGCCCAGCACGGGGGGCTTACGTGATGTCAGTGGCTTACTAGTCCTGAACACCTTACTGGGGCTTAGTACTCCGGGTGACCGTGCGAGGTCACTATTACAGCCCTCTTTACAAATGAGGCGGCACAGAGAGGCCGCGTAACTCGCCGAGGGCACACAGTCGGTGAAGGAGTCCGTCCGGGTACCCTCTGCGAAGCTGCCTCTGCCCGCTGGCTTCCGGGTCTGAGAAATGGGCACAGCCGACCCCCTCGCCTTCGCGGCCAGTCTGGGCTGGCACGGGAGTCGGGGTCGTCCGCGCAGAGGTGGGCATGGGGCACAGGCGGGCGCGGCTGGCTAGGGCTGCAGCTCGTACTGCCGCTCGGTGGCCGTGTAGAAGTCCTCCAGCACCGACTGCAGGAACTCGAAGGTGGGCCGCTCCTCGGGCCGGCTGCGCCAGCACTCGGCGATGACGCCGCGGTACAGCTCGGGCGGGCAGGTTTCGGGGCGCGGCATGCGGTAGCCGCGCTCCAGGTTGCGGATGACCTCGGGGTTGCTCATCCCTGCGGCAGAGGGGACCGCGAGCGCGGGTGAGGGGCGGGGGTCCTTGGTGGTGGGGCGACCTGAGCGGCCCGCGGGGCACAGTGGGCCCAGGCAGGGGACAGCAGTACCTACAGGCCCAGACCGCCTCTCCAGCTTCGTGGGTTGCCCGGCCGCCCAGCCTCTAAACAACCCTTTATTTACTTTTTATTGCCTGGGGAACGCCTAGAAATGAGGCTGTCGATTTTCTCCTGAGTGCGGGGGCAGGTCCTCTGCAGATGGGACCCTCCCCCTCTTGATTACCTGTGACCACCAGGGGCACAGCCAAGCCTACCACGCATGGGCAGCTGCCAGGTGCACGCAGCAGCAGGTGACCCGGAGCCTGCCCAGCTGCAGGGGCCACGCGGCCGGAGCCCTTCGATTGGGGCTGGGGGCTGGCGTCCACGACTCTGCTCACACAGAATGGGGCTTTGGGGATCCGCTATGGGTGCAATGCCACGGTGGGCACAACCTGTCCTCAGCTGAGAACAAGCCATTGGGAGTAAACTTGAGTTCAGATGTGCCTTTGTCTTGATTCCAGTTTGTGGGACTCATCTGACCTCTGCTGGAGGAAGGCGATGCAGCCCTGTGGCCCAGAGCAATAGTGATGCAGGGGGCAGAGCTCCACCCCAGATTCCATGCCTGGGTCTCCGTCCTTGCCCTGGGACTCACTCTGAAAAGAACGGGGCAGCCACAGGCACCAAGGACAGGTGACCTGCCGCCAGGGCCGGCCGGGAAAACAGGGAGCCGTGAGAGCTGCGGGGTGAGCCGCCTACCTGGGTATGGTACCCGCCCATAAGTGACAACTTCCATCAGGAGGACTCCAAACGACCACACGTCTGCTTTGATGGTGAAGACCCCGAAGTGGATGGCTTCTGGGGCTGTCCACTTGATGGGGAACTTGGCCCCTGTGGGAAAAGCCATGCACAGCTTTGGGAGGCCACGGCCGGTGGCCCCTACCCTCCATCCTCACCCCTACCCCTGCTCCTGCTGTCCTTCCCTCAAGCCCTCACTGCGGGGCCTGGAAAGGCGGGGCGGCCTGGCATGGTGGGAGCCATTACCACACACCAGGACACATGGCCAGGTGAGTGCAGACACGGCATCTGCAGCACAGAAAGAGGATATGGACACCAATAGCACGTGGTCACCCACTTTGGTTCTTTAAAAAGAGAGCAAGTGACCTCAATGGCAGCCACCATGTTTCCACCTGGGATGGAAGGGG